>NC_054713.1:21143991-21181491 GCF_016097555.1 Gigantopelta aegis | reverse complement strand
TATTTTGTGCTGTCAATTTGGGGATAATTGGCGAGAAAGGGTGTATGGTCTAATTTGAACTTTTACATAATGGTTAATATAGTATAGCAGGGAGGGAATTAAAAAAAAAAAAGTGCACTTTGTGACAACTTTTTGCAATTTGGCATGCTGTTAGGTATGGAGATAAGCATCACCGCATACAAGTTGGGGTCGTCCCCCGCGGGCCGGGATGTACAAATCCAATATGGCCACCATTGGAAAAAGATAATGTCATATCTTAGCTTCTGTTAACTGTAGATCCTGGTATAATACCACTTTTTAGGTATTTTAGGTACGAGGAATCCATTTCGAAAGCAATTTTTCTGTTCCAAGGTAATCTCAAAGGTCAAATGTCATTTTCAAGGTCATTGTTTGCAACAAACTGCCATAACCCTGAAAGTAAGGCACTTAGAAAGATGATTAAGATTTGTAGACCTCTTTTGAAACACAGGGATTTTATTTTTCAGTTTATTGGACACCTCACTGTAAAAACCAATCCAATTCTATATCTGTTTTCGAACCAAAGGAATTACTTTTTCAGGTTTCTATGCATGGTGAATCATTTTCTGAGGTAGATTCTGTGTTTCAAGAAATGTTTCAAGGTCAAAGGACATGGTCAAGGTCATTTCCAAAATCCACATGCAAACCCTAAACCCCAGACATTTTAAACGTGGATGACTTACGCAAACAAATAGCAAATTGCAAACGCGTTATCCACCAACTTAATAGATTATTTTATTTTGATTTGGTGGAAAATAATATAAGTCCCTAAATGTTCTCTGGTAATTTAAATCTTCAGCACATAATGATAATTGTTTTATTATCATTTCACATCTCACTCTTCAAGTGTCAAGACCGAAAACGTAAAGAATCCACATGTATTGAATAAGTTGTTTTTAGTGTTGAAACAAGTAAAACCAGTAAACAAAATTAATATATTTTTAATATAAATTAGAACACAGAAACAGGACTAGTAAAGGAGAAGGTGGACGGTTTTATCAGTCAAAACGTTTGCTTTCAGCAATGAAATGTTGGATTGCTTTGAAGATGATACTAGAAACACACTGGGTATATACAGACACAGATATTGTAAACTGAATGAAGGCGCCGATCTATGAGAGAGACCAGTGGTGCACACACCCTCCCCTAAACCACAAAGACCCATGGAAATAATGCATTTTAGTGTACTTAGGAGCCCTTTATTAATGTCGTATCCCTTTCTTAGACAAAACTCCTGCAGCTGTTCCTGAGGGTAACTTTAAATGCAAATTTAGTCAATGAAATGTCTCTATTGGTCGGGAGGACGGGACGTAGCCCAGTGGTAAAGTGCTCGCCTGATGCGCGGTTAATTTGATATCAATCCTCGTCGATGGGCCCACTGAGCTATTTGTCATTCTAGCCAGTGGACCACGATTCGTATAACAAAGGCAGTAGTATGTGCTATCCTGTCTGTAGGATGGTGCATATAACAAATATCTTGCTACTAATGGAAAAACGTTTCCTCTGAAGTCTACATATCAAAGTTACCGAATGCTTGACAGTGTTGTGCTGTAAAACAAAACAAAATACAACTAGTATTCGGCAACTTTTTGTTGCCAATAGTCTTGTTAATCCCAGCGTGCCGACTTTTATGTTCGAAGCAAAACACATGTTCGGAAACCAAGCCCATCTAAAACAGATTTATGTAAAGACATTTACACGAACAACAAACCCATCCTTATGGACATGAAAAGCATGAAAAACTAAATATGCCGTGGAGAGACCAGGGGCCGTATGCATGAGGAGCGGATAAAACTAAACGCGGATAGCGGCTAAACGCGGATTGCTAATCGCGTTTAAATTTATTCGCTTTTTGGTATGCATAAACGTAAATGACGTCGCGAATAGCTATCTGGCGGCGTTATTTTTAGATTGGGGGAACTCCTCGCCGCGCATGGCATTCCGGAACCGAACGTTGCGCTTACAATGTACTTTTGTAAAGAAAAAGAACAGTGTTTCGTTTAATATTTATAAATAAATAAAATATATAAATAAATGTATAAATGTATGAAATAAAATAAAATAAAATAAAATTAAAAAATAATAGGCCTAATACAAAAATAATAATGAAAATAAATAAAATTAAATATATAGTTATAAGAAGAAAAAAAATATATAGCAATCCAGTTATTAACAGTAATTAAAAGTGCAGTATATATTTAGGAAGGGGTGCAAATTAAAAAGAAATACTAATAAAATAGAGGCAAATAGTCTTGCCAAATAAATAAATAAATAAATAAATAATGGGGGACCAAGATATAACACCCAGCATACTAATAAAATATAGAAATGCAGATTGAGAGGGAGATAACTGGAAAATAGGTCGAACACCAACCATAAGCGATTGGGGGTGGGGGGAGGAAATCTTCAAATTCGGGACAGTATTGTTTTTAACGTAACCCATGTGAAAGGAAGGAAGGAACTGTTTTATTAACGACGCACTCAAGACATTTTATTTACGGTTATATGTTTTCGGACATACGGGGAAGGACCACAAAGATATTGAGGGAGGAAACCCACTGTCGCCACTTCACGGGCTACTCTTTTCGATTAGCAGCAAAGGTTCTTTTATATGTACCATTCTATACAGAGGATAGCACATATTACAGCCTTTGATATACCAGTCGTGGTGTACTGGTTGGAGCGAGAAATAGCCCAATGGGTCTACTGACAGAGATTGACCCCCAAACCGACCGCGCGAGCACTTTACCACCGGGTTACGTCCGAGAGAGAGAGAGAGAGAGAGAGAGAGAGAGAGAGAGAGAGAGAGAGAGAGAGAGAGAGAGAGAGAGAGAGAGAGAGAGAGAGAGAGAGAGAGAGAGAGAGAGAGACCCAGTCCTAGAGAGGGGGATAGGGAGGGAGGGAGGGGAGGGGTAGAGGTAGAGGGAGAGGGAGAGAGAAATAAAGAAATATGCTACAGGTAAATCCTTTACTCAACCTGATTACCTGCACTTGACGACGATAAGACCGGCCTCGGTGGCGTCGTGGTAGGCCATCGGTCTACAGGCTGGTAGGTACTGGGTTCGGATCCCAGTCGAGGCATGGGATTTTTAATCCAGATACCGACTCCAAACCCTGAGTGAGTGCTCCACAAGGCTCAATGGGTAGGTGTAAACCACTTGCACCGACCAGTGATCCATAACTGGTTCAACAAAGGCCATGGTTTGTGCTATCCTGCCTGTGGGAAGCGCAAATAAAAAATCCCTTGCTGCTAATCGGAAAGAGTAGCCCATATAGTGGCGACAGCGGGTTTCCTCTCAAAATCTGTGTGGTCCTTAACCATACGTCTGACGCCATATAACCATAAATAAAATGTGTTGAGTGCGTCGTTAAATAAAACATTTCTTTCTTTGACGACGATAATATACTTTTTGTCGGAATTTATACAAATAAAGAACTGGGGTTTTTTCATGTGGATTATGAGCCCCACACCTACCCACACCCTCAACCCTACCACCACCGCAAAGGAGTCTTCTTTTGGTTCAGTATACGAAATGGACTGAACATTTATGAAAATAAACACCCAGTGAAACTCACTTGGGGTTTTGTTCAAATGAATTATGGGACACACACTCATAGTCTAAAATATATTGGCAGAACCCCCAAAAGAGAAAGGGAAACTGTTTTTAATACAGGGGCAATGTTTCGTTATTATTATTTAATAGCCATATAAAAGTAATAATACTGAAAAAAGAAATAATATTTTTTAAATCCAAATGCAAATACATGTATACAATTTATAATCTGGAATAATAGTTTTAACACACATAAACAACTTTTAGAGGCATATCCAAGACATTAAATGCTCAATTATGGACACCATGAGAATGGAACTTGTAATTTCAGTTTTTCATTAATTTGTCATTGCTTTCAATAAGCTCTACAAAGATTTGATTTCCATTACTATACCGAGTGTAATAACATTAATCCGTCAAACCAACTGTATCTTAAATAACTAGTAATGTTAACTATTAGTTGTTGTGTTTTTACACTTTTAATACATAGGGACTTAATTCCATGTTAGACGTATATATATTCTATTCCATGTTGAAACTTAAAATACCATAAAAATAAATGACGTTTTGTACATGATATACAAAATATACAGAGAAAGAAAATAAGGGAACACTTAGTATTGAATACTATTATCGTCCTAATGTCTGTATAAAGTACGAAGATGTACTGTGGGAGTCACTGAATGACAGTAATGTAAGACTGGGTGACAGTAATGTGAGACTGGGTGACAGTAACACAGTTAACTTCCTAACACAATAGATGAGAGTTTTTGTTGCAGTCACTATCTCCTGTAAGTGTTGGGGGTGATCCCTTATTTCTTTCAATCGGTACATATTGCCAAACAGGGCATACACTGTAATACACAACAAACAACACTTCAAAGTAATATTTATAATTTATTTCACCTTACAAATTGCAAAGAGTGAAGCAAGTATAGTGTAGAAGTAAATAAAGTGTAGATAACTTAAGATAAACCCATCTTAAATTGTTAATTAAATTGGATGTCAGCGGGAACATGTAATTAAATAGTTACTCAATATTGTACATGAACAAAATTATTACTTAAAATTATATTTTATTCTTTATCAGATTTTAAAACAATTTCATGTATTTTTCATAATTATTTTGTTAATTTGTCGTTATTTTATTGATTGTTTTGCATTGTACTTTTCAATTATAATCATCTAACTGTAACGTTATTTTCCTGTTGCGTATTGATTTAATTTTAAAATTCAAAATAAAGATGTATGAAAAATGTAAAATATGAATATCATTTTGTGTTAACAGAGCATGTAAATCAGAAAGTTCACATTTACTTATTACTTTGTCATCTACAGCTGTCTTTAAGAGTAAATGTATATTAGTACATAACAGCTCTGCTATCAACATCATGAACCACTTGGGTTGAAATCTCTTTCATACCAAAGTTATCATCTTGTAACAAAACCAAACCTGGATCACTGTCATTGTATTTCTCTGAATCAGATGGAGGCTTTTAGCACAGTTATGCAGCATTACACAAACCGTAATAACTTTATGAATCTTAGAATGTTCCAAAAGGCACACATTCAACTTGCTTGAACTTTGTCTAGCTGTATATCTTCACTTCAGATGTACTTGGGTTCACAACCAGAGTGTACAGCAACTTATGTGCCATGTACCTGGAACAAAACGTTACAAATATGACATTTATGATAATAAGATATCTGGGTAATAACAGGTGTGTTTTGGGGGGGGGGGGGGGGGGGGGGGGGGGGGGGTGTTGTTTTTAAGAAAAAGAACAAATCATCTGCTTCATTAAGGTAAAAAAAGAAAGAAAAGAATTTGACAGCATGTCACAATATATGTTTATAGAGCACAATGATAGAACTTGTTATGTAGCTACATAGTTTTACTTTTATCAAATCTATGCTTTAATAATGGTGAAAAATTGTTTCTTGTGGTTAATTTATCTTACCAACGCCATATTTTATGCTTTAAAATAATTACTTCAGCTAGTTCTCTCTATCTCTCTCTCTCTCTCTCTCTCTCTCTCTCTCTCTCTCTCTCTCTCTCTCTCTCTCTCTCTCTCTCTCTCTCTCTCTCTCTCTCTCTCTCTCTGTGTCTAGCATGATCTGGACCTGGGGGGGGGGGGGGTGGGGGTGGGGGTGGTGGTTTCGAATATGAACCAAGTGGACCTTTTTCTATTTTGTGTTTGCACCACCCGAAACTCCATATTTATAAACCTGTATGTTTTAGTACTGAAAGCGGACCATTTGTTTGGGGGGGTTCGTCCGAAGCCCCCGAATTCCTCCCGCCCCAGCCTACGCCCCTGGTCTCTCTCTCTCTCTCTCTCTCTCTCTCTCTCTCTCTCTCTCTCTCTCTCTCTCTCTCTCTCTGCTATCTATATACACACACAGTTTTACACACACACACTCACACACACACACACACACACACACACACACACACACACTCACACACACACTGTCTGCAGTACCTGCACATTGACAGAATGACATTTGATACATCCATATTCGTTTTGTGGTTTGGCACCTGCTGAAGAGTGTTGTCAGTCCATCTCACCAAATTGTTGACTGATGCATGTCTATAACATAAAATGAACACATACATAAATAAGTGAGTCAACGAATCAATGAAAGTAGCTTATATAATTATTATATATCTTGCACATGTTTTCAATAAAAATAAAATTAAACTACTTGTTTCAGTTACGAAAACTATGTTCCACTAAAAGGGTAGCCTACACTGCAGTACTGTGCATGGCCATTTCAATCATCCGGTGGTTTAATATTATTTATGCTGACAACTTAGTGAAAATCTAAAACTTTATTTGCTTACCTTAGGCTAGTTGTTTGACAAGCCGTTGTTTATGTTCCCAGGCATACCCACCCCAATAAAGATATACAGATTAATTTCTATATTTTCATTTCTGTATGTTCCCCAAATAACCTTCCCATTTTTGGATAAGTTGTCGACGTGTTTTTGTGAACAACATACATATATGACGTAATCAAAATTCGTGCTTACGTTGTTTGAAGTTAAAAAGAAATAGGAAGTACAATGCCAATGGGAGGGTTTTTGATGGGGGACGGTTTTCGATAGGTTACATTAAAAGATTGAAGACAATGCATGGCGATGTGGCAAATACAAAGAGACTGAAATAAATATGTAATAATTGTTATATAAAAACAAGTTCCTCACCGATCAGTTACCGTAGACATATTGAAAGTGTTGCAAACTTGTACTTTTGTAGATTTTTGACAGCGATGCTAACACGCCCAACCGACTGAACACTTCGATGTTTCCTGATATTTCATCTGTGATCTTCAGAATATCTTGTTGTTCAAATTTAAATTCTTCATGTTTTTCCACATTATAAAACGTGTCAAATTGCTTTGTTCGATCAAGAAATAACCAGTTTTGTCGACATATTTGCCTGTTTCTGAATCGCAACATACCAGCGCGTCCATTTTCCTTTCAGACTTATCCGGCGGATAGGCCTTTATACGGAGAAAATGTAGCGAATAGCGTTATTCGCGTTTAGGCTATTCGGGGAGCTCTATCCTGCCGTCATGCATACCAAATTTCCCCACTTATCCGGCGGATAGGCACTATTCCCGGATAGTGGACTTATCCGCCCCTCATGCATACGGCCCCAGAAGAAGAACAGAAAAGACCAACAAGAATAAGTTGAAGAAGAAGAAAAAGGAGCAGAAGCAGAAGAGGGAAGGGGAAAGAGGAGAAGAAAGAGGATGGGGAGAAGAAAAACGAGAAGAACAAGAAGACGAAAGGAGAAGGAGAAAAGAAGAGACGAAGAAGAAAAAAAGAGAATGAGATGAAGTTCTCATGAATGGTTAGCACCAAGGCGATCAGCAATAGTGTGAGCAGCAATATACCTACACTTCGTTCCATCCCCAAAGGCTAACATCAGTTCACATTCATCCATGACACTTGCCACTGCAACTACGTATAACGTAAAGCAATAAAGAACTTACTTTCGTGATCAACATGATCAAGCATGATAAACAAGTTCAATGGGCGAGAAGGCTAGCCGCTGAGAAGTAAAGTGGGCTATCCCACATTTTGGGAGAAACTGAGTTAGGTGTACCACAGTGAATCCAGAGTTTATGCATCGTTTAATCATAATGTCATTTTCAGTATTGTAATATACAGCCATATATTGGTAATAGAAATAAAAACATGCCATATATTGGTAATACAAAAAACCATGTTCTTGGAATTGTGGTTTTGTGGGATAGCCCATTTCTCAGAGGCTATATTATAGATATGAAGGTCATTTTGAAGTTGAAGATGGCCCCCAAATGTATTTAGAGTATCCAAATTAGATTCCTTGTCCCCGAAATGCACGGTTAGCTGTCAATATCCACCTCCTATGTGGTCCAGAAGCTGATATATTAGCAAGTGATATTGTGTCATATCTGCGGCCATCATTAAATTCAAGATGGCGGTTAATGAGCCAGCCAGACGTCTTCTATCCATCCAGTTTTGAAATACCAAAACCAAAATACCCCTATATACCAAATTCCAATCGCCTATGTGATTCAGACGCCGAATTATGAACAACTCATATTTTGTCATGCGACCATCATTCTTTATATTCAAAATGGCGTCTGTCAGACTTCTTGAATCCATCAATGTTTGAAATTAGCCAACAAACCAAAATACGCCTATATACCAAATTTCAGTCTCATATGTGGCTCAGAAGCCAACATATGAGTAACTGATATTTTTCATGGCGGACATCTTTAAATTCAAGATGGCGCCTTATCAGTCAGTCAGACTTCTTGAATCTATCAATGTTTTTAATTAGTAGACCAAAATACCCCTTTATATGAAGTGTCACACTTTCTGCTTGGTAATTTCTTGTTACATATATATCCCACTGCAATTGGGCATTGGTTTTTAATGTACCATTTGGCCGACTGGTTAAAAAACTAAGTATTTTATATATCGACACCACTAGAACACATTGATTTATTAATCATTGGCTATTGGATGTCATACATTTGGTAATTCAGACATATAGTCTTATAGGAAAAGTTAAAAGTTGAAGTTTGTTTTGTTTCACGACACCACTAGAGCACATTGATTTATTAATTATAGGCTATTGGATGTCAAACATTTGGTGATATTTTATTCGTAGACTTTGAGGAAATATGCTATTTTTTCTCATTATAACAACACCAAGTGATTTTATATAACCACGTGTCCAGACAAGACAGCACACCACGCACGTAGAAATAAAGTATTGGGGCTCTTGTTATGACCGACAAAAATCCACTAAGGTGGTTCGATCGCAAGACACAAGCACCTCAGGTGAGCGCTCTACCGACTGAGCTAGATCTCATCCCAGTTTTAGAGGAAACCGCTATATTGTTTTGATTCACGTATTTCCGACACCTCGATGACGTGTGCTAACAGTGACACACACACAGACGAGTTCTAATTGGCAGCCTAGCTATAAAAGACCGACCCATTCAAAGTCGATCCCATTCGCTGGAAAGGTCGCCAAGTCTGAGTAAGAAGTATATTTTTCTCCGAGAGAAGAACCCATCAGCTCGTCATGTCTTTTGTTCTGCCGTCAACGATGAAGCTCTATATGAGCATCACAGAGGAACACGCAGATCCTTGGAGAAGAGATGTCACCATGGATGACTTCTCTTTAATGGACAGAAGTGTGGGTACTTCTAACAGAACTGATGGGACATATGATGTTCAGTTTGGAGGCAAGAACGGGAAACAAGAGAAAGGAAATTTTGACAGCTGATGCTTCAGAACGTTTGCTAGAAAACGTGAATCTAGCCAGATGACATGTAAATATTAATGAATATTGCATACGCGAACAGTGTTTATTGGGGGGGGGGGGGGGGGGGGGTGTGTTCTGACAAGAACCCATCAGCTCGCAATGTGCCTTGTTCTGCCATCAAGTCTGAAGCTATATAGCATCAAAGAGAAAAACGGAGATCCTTGGAGAAGTGATACCATCATGGCCGAGTTCGGTTTAGTAGACAGAAGAGGAGACATTGATAACAGAACTGACAGGATATATGATGTTCAGTATGGAGGCAAGGTAGCAGAAATATGAGAAAGGAATCGGTTGGTAACAGAAACAGCAAAATATCAATTTGTCAGTAAATATTTAATATTGAATTGTGTACACCAGTAGAACAAAATAACGTCAACACGTGAAAGTGAAATCAGATAATTTTAAGAAAATGCTGCATAAGAACAGGACTTAGTGATGATTGAACATCGAAACATCTGAGTGACACGTACTGTAAATAAACTCTTACTCTTTGGCCTTATTTTCAAGTGTGTATGTGTTTTACGAATGGGAAAATGACAAATTATACCAACTTAACGAAGCAAAGCGCAAGAAAAGAAAAGTAATACTAAGAAGAAAATTGAATACATGAGATGTTTAGGAAGAAAGCACATCTTCATAAGGTGGTATCATGCTTTTGGAGATTGGGTTTGAGGAAGGTTCATCGTGGAAAGAGAAGAACAGAAATGTTTTGTTTTTTTGCTGTCTTTTTGTTTTGTTTTTCTTTGTTTGGCTTTTGTGTGGCAGGTTTGTGGTGGTGTTTTTATTGTCATTATCATTATTATTATTAAGTTCCCAAGCCAAGGGTGGAAACCTATTGTTTTTGCTGGGATTATTATTATTATTATTATTATTATTATTATTTGTCGCATCCAATGGATCATCCTGTAAGAACTCTTCTGAGCCGATTTAGCTGAAATGGTAGGTAGTTGGGTATGTCGGGGGATAGATTGCATTGAAAACCTATATTTATAGGTTATGTGTATTGGCCTCAATCGCGAATTTTATAGTATTTTGTAAGGAAAATAGTTTTGTTCCCTATGTTTTGTCATTTTTAAAGAAACTTTCCTGGCGCATTTAGATGCAATTTGGTAGATAGTTAGGACCGCCAGAGGAATTGATTGTATTAAAACATTTCGATTACATGTTGTGTATTGGCCACCATCGCGAATATCGTATTGCATGTACATTTCTATGACATTGCCACAGTGTTTGTGGGTTATGGGGAGGGGGTGGGGGTAATTATTGATGTACATTGTAATTAAATAACGTATAATCATGTCTGGGTAATGTACAGATAATATAGCTTGAGAATCCTTCATTACAGCTTGCGGTTATATTTATTATTATTATTATTATTTTATTTTTTTATTATTATTATTTTTTTGTTGCTACCAAAAATGATTTGAATAAATTGTGTAATTTCGTTTTTGACAAAACAGTTATTTTGAATCTTTTTTTTTTTTTTTTTTTTTTTTTTTTTAATATTGTGAATAAAATGTGAACAAGTAAAATTATTACGATTCATTGTTCATCTTTAGCTATTTTCAATCTGTAAAATGTGTGACGTATTTAAATAAAAACGTATTACGTTTCAAGACATTCGTTGCATTTTTTATTGTGGGAGCCACCAATATCGGAATGAGCGGTGTGTGTGTGTGTGTGTGTGTGTGTGTGTGTGTGTGTGTGTGTGTGTGTGTGTGCGGCGGTGGCGCGGTGAAGTGTACAACATTATGGTTTGCTTAATATGACCGCAGACCATCACAATTTGGTGCACACTAAGGCTGGAGAAATATAGAATTATTTCGATTTCATCCTGAACTAGTAATAACATTTTCGAGACTTCAGAATTTTAATCTCAGTATTAATTTATTGACCAGTAATATTATATTTTTGCTTAGCAGATTACATTGTGTTTTAATTTAAATTTTGATTTTTTCTTTTAAATTGATATCATAATCACACCATTTTTGTACTTACCTTTTTATGGCTTCCAATGGCCCATGTATTCTTTGCATTGGCGTGTCCTGAAACGTTCATTCATTCATTCGTTCATTCGTTCATTGTTACTTTCCTTATTTCATTTATTCAGTCATCCATTCATTCACTACTATCGTATTTTGCCTACAATCTGTCCGCACTATTGTTATATCAAACGTCGTAATGTTTAGCAAATATTTTAGCTCTGAACTGAAACGATAACCATATTATAGCAAGTTACCTTCAAGCTAAATGATACTGTTATGTAACTGATATTACATTGTTAATAAAAGATAACTAACACCATAAAAAATATGTATTTCAATATTTACAAATTTCATGACAGACACACATTGTGACGAGCATGACCTACAGAATTATTTCAAGGATTGTACGACTTATATGATAAGGATACAAAGGAAGCTGATTGATTGACCGTTTTTCGCAATCAGTCAGCTTCCCAAATGTTCACTTGCTTCCACCGTGACCTCAAATGAATATGTATGTAGGGCACAGACCTACAACAGTACATTGTACGTTAGTGTCGGGTTTGTTTGTTTGTGTGTGTGTGTGTGTGTGTGTGTGTGTGTGTGTGTGTGTGTGTGTGTGTGTGTGTGTGTGTGTGTGTGTGTGTGTGTGTGTGTGTGTGTGTGTGTGTGTTAGTGGTGGCTGAACGTGCCTCCGGCCTAAGCGAAAAGAGATCCTTTCTAAGACCAGTCAATAAGTGAATCAATACATTACATGTAGGGGAAGAACAAGAACGACAGCAACAACAACGCAAATATCATGTCTGTTCTTAGTTCCTATTTGTTTTAATCATTTGTGGTTAGCCAACTGATTAATACTAAGGAACAAATGCAGTGGGTTTCCTCTGACATCTACAAGTCAAAGTTACCAAATGCTTGACAATATGCTGTCGTAAAACAAAACCAAATCAACTATTATTCGGAAACATTATTGAAAAAAGAGTCTTTTTAATCTCAACGTGCCGACTTACATGTGGTAAACAAAACACATGCTCGGAAACCAAGCCCATCCGAAATCTACTTATTTAAAGATATCTAATATTACAACGTGTACGAATAACAAACCCATCCTTATGGTGAACACAAAAAACAAACCTGCCATAGAAAGTATACCATAGAGAGACCAGATGAAGGACAGAAGAAACCAACAAGAATCCTTATGGTGAACACGAAAAACAAACCTGCCATAGAAAGTATACCCTAGAGAGACCAGATGAAGGACAGAAGAAACCAACAAGAATCCTTATGGTGAACACGAAAAACAAACCTGCCATAGAAAGTATACCCTAGAGAGACCAGATGAAGGACAGAAGATACCAACAAGAATCCTTATGGTGAACACGAAAAACAAACCTGCCATAGAAAGTATACCCTAGAGAGACCAGATGAAGGACAGAAGATACCAACAAGAATCCTTATGGTGAACACGAAAAACAAACCTGCCATAGAAAGTATAGTCTAGAGAGACCAGATGAAGGACAGAAGATACCAACAAGAATCCTTATGGTGAACACGAAAAACAAACCTGCCATTGAAAGTATACCCTAGAGAGACCAGATGAAGGACAGAAAATACCAACAAGAAGAAGTTGAAGCAGAAAAAAAGAAGAAGTTGAAGAAGAAAAAAAGAAGAAACAAGAAAAAGAGGAAGAACAAGCACAACAACAATGAAAATAGCATTTTATACTCAGTTCTTATTTGTTTTAATCATTTGTGGTTAGCCGAGTGGTTAACGTCACGGTCTATCAAACGACATGTGTGTTCGAATTCCGTCAGGGTGGTTTTATTAAATGTGTTTGCTGGTGGAGTGCGTGGTCCATGAGCGTACCAAACTACAGATGCACTTCACTAAATGCTAAATAAAAAAGTAATGGATTTCCTGAAAGTTTCATCAAAGTGCTTTATTGTTGAACTTAGTGGTACTTTGCTCTCAAATTAATTTTAAAATATTCCTTGCTAACGATATTATTTTATACATATCTATGATCGCCTCCAGATGTCCCTTTGATTACGGAAGTTCTTTTGCCAATGACTTTCATCATTGTCTCTACTCTGTTCACAGTTTCCTCTTGAAGTGTTTCGTCGGAAACTGTGGCCTCCATCTCATCATGTGAATGTCCAACATCATCGGGCATCATTTTATAATTAAATATTTTAAGTTATGTGATATTTCTAACTGTGCTAAATTATTTACCTTATTTTAAAGTAGCGTTTTGTATTATACTTTACTCATAGTTATATTATTATGTGCTATTCTTTTATCAGTTTGATATGATAATATTGATTAATCAAAGACATTGTGGAAAATATATGGCATCAGCATAGCGTATATGCACGCCTTTCAAAGCCCTCACCTTCCGTACATGCATGTAAGGTAAAAGGGAGAACACTTTGTGCTTGCATGTTTGGATGTGTTGTAGCCAAATACAACTTGCTGTAATAATGTGTCCCATTCTGCATCACCGTCTAGCTTCAAAAGCATGTTCTGCAATATTTTATTAAATCTCTTTGAAATAGGAAACATCTGAGTTATTACTTTAACTACTATCTAAACGGATAAAACGAATGTCGTACATAACAAAACATTCTTTCTCAACGTGTCTTTTATCAATTCACAAATTTTGTTGGTTTTACATTGTGTGTTTACATATTATACAATAATTTAATTATACACGCATATTAAACCATAATTATACTAATATTTGACAAACTGAGTAAATGCAAGTGTGAGATTGTACATACTGCATTTTTCCGATTCCCTATAAAACAAATACAGTGAAATACCACAATTATCGAAATTTAGAGATCGGAAAGTGGAAAATGGACAGCTTGAGATAAGTGTAAATCATATATGGGAAATGTTTTATGCTCGTTTTACCTAATATTGATGCACGATTGAAAAAGATATTTTCAAATTTGTCTGCAAATTAGTACACTGCAATTTTGAAATAAATGTACAGATATATCATATAATTCTTTCAAGGACACACATTTTACGCATGTACGAATAATAAACCCATCTTTAATGACATGAAAAACATGAAAAACCAAATATGTCCTAGAGAGACCAGATAAACAATAGAAAAGACCAACAAGAAGAAGTTGAAGAAGAAGAAAAAGGAGTAGAAGGAGAAGACGAGAGGGGGTGGGGGGGGGGGGGGGGGGGGGGGGGGGGGGGGGGTGGAGGAGAAGAAAGAGGATGGGAAAAAACCCCAAACAAGACGAACAAGAAGACGAAAGGAGAAGGAGAAGAGAAGAGGAGAAGAAGAAAAACAAGAACAAAATGAAAAAAGGAGAAAAAAGAAAGAAAGAATAAAAAATTACAAAACAACAAGAAGAGGATGAACAACAATCACAACAACAACACCACAAAGAATATGTCTGTCCTTAGTTCCTATTTGTTTTAATGATTTGTGGTTAGCCGAGTGGTTAATACTAAGGAAAAAATGTAGCGGGTTTCCTCTGACATCTACAAGTCAAAGTTACCAAATGCTTGACAGTGTGGTGTCGTAAAACAAAACCAAATCAACTATTATCCGGGAACATTGTTGAAAAAAGAGTCTTTTTAATCTCAACGTGCCAACTTACATGTGGTAAACAAAACAGATGTTCGGAAACCAAGCCCATCCGAAATCTATTTATTTAAAGACATCTAATATTACAACGTGTACGAATAACAAACCCATCCTTATGGTGAACACGAAACAGAAACCGGACATAGAAAGTATCCGCTAGAGAGGCCAGATGAAGGCAAGAAAATGCAAACAAGAAGTTGAAGAATAAGAAAAAGAAAGAAGAAGAAGAAAAAAGAAGACACAAGAAGAAGAGGAAGAACAATAAGAACAACACCAATAAAAATAACATGTCTATCCTCAGTTCTTATTTGTTTTAATCATTTATGGTTAGCCGAGTGGTTAACGTCATGGTCTATCAAATGCCATACAAACTTGTGCTGTGGGTTCGAATTCCGTCGGTTGGTTTTATTAAATGTGTTTGCTGGTGGAGTGCGTGGTCCATGAGTGTACCACAACTACAGATGCAATTCCCTCAATTCTAAATAAAAAAGTAATGCATTTTTAAAAAGTTCAACAGAGTGTTTGACTGTTGAACCTAGTGTACATGTACTTTGCTCTTAAAATAATTTTTAAATATCCCTTGCTAACGATATTATTCTACACATATCCATGTTCGCCACCAGACGTCACTTTGATTACAGAAGCTATAGAAATGTGTTTTTGCGCCTTTACTTGCGCGAGCTATATAAGGGCAGTCCTCCTACAGACGGAGTTGGAACCATACATCATGGTCAAGATCAGCTCTCCATTGTAAGGGAAGAATGTGACTGTGAATTATGGCTGCATATCCTCTCGACTGCCAAGTTTTAAATCATTCTTGTACGAAGATACGGTAATGAATATGCTAACGGTTTCTACTACACACTTTTAATCATTGATTTGATATATTGCTGGTACGTAGATTTACGCATATCATCTTGGAGATGAAGTACATTCAACTGTGGTTAATAGTGGGGTAGATATGTGAACAAGATGTTCACTTCTGACAGAAAATGTTAAATTTCGTATATAGGGGTATTTTGGTTTACTAAATTCAAAAGTAGATGGATCCATGAAGTTTGAATTTAAATATGGCCACCATTTCAAAATACCAATTGCTCATATTATGGCTTCTCAACTACACAGGAGATTGGCATTTGGTATATAGGCGTATTTTTGTTTGCTAATTTCACAAATTTATAGAACAAGAAATCTGACCTGCTATTTAGCCGCCATCTTGAATTTAAATATGGCCGCCATGACAAAATATCATTTGCTCGTATTTCGGCTTTTGATCCACGAAGAAGGTGAATTTTGACAGCTAACCATACATTTATAGGCACAATGAATCTCATTCGAATACACTAAATACTCTAAATATATTTGAGGCCATTTTCAACATCAAAATGGCCTTCATGCCTATAATAGAACTGCTGAGATGAGGATTATCCTAGAAAACAGAATTCCAAAAAGAAATGAGTGTGATTGTTTTATAACCACTTTTCGAGACAAGACAGCACACCACGGACCTTGAAATAAAATCATGGGGCACTTGTTATGACTGACAAAGAGCCACTAAGGTAGTTCGATCGCAAGACACAAGCACCTTAGTTGAGCGCTCTACCAACTAAGCTATATCCCATCCCAGTCTTAGAGGAAACCCGCTACATATCTTTTCCATAAGAAGCAAGGGATCTTTCATATGCACTTTCCCACAGACATGACAGAACATCCCGTGGCCTTTAATATACCAGACCGAGTGCTTAAAATAATGCACTATCAAATGTCATGAGATTAGGTGTAGTAGGATCGAATCTGGTAAATGCACTTAGTGTTTCAATTTTACACTTCTTTTTAAACTTCCACTTATGCTGCATAAGAAAAGGACTTAGTGATGATTGAACATCGAAACATCTGAGTGACACGTACTGTAAATACACTGTTACTCTTTGGCCTTAATTTCAAGTTTGTATGTCTTTTGCGAATGGGAAAATGACAAATTATACCAACTTAATGAAGCAGAGCGTAAGAAAAGAAAAACAATACTAAGAAGAAAATTGAATACATGAGATGTTTAGGAAAAAAGCGCATCTTGGCAAGGCAGTATCATGCTTTTGGAGATTGAGTTTGAGAAAGGTTCATCGTGGAAAGAGAACAGAAATATTTGTTTTTGTGCTGTCTTTTTTGTTGTTTTTCTTTGTTTGTTTTTTGTGAGGGCTGGTTTGTGGTGGTATTTGTATTATCATTATCATTATTATTATTAGGTTCCCAAGCCAAGGCTGGGAAATCTATTGGTTTTGTTGGGATTATTATTATTATTATTATTATTATTATTATTTGTCGCCTCCAATGGGTCATCCTGTAATAATTCTTCTGAGGCGATTTACCTGAAATTGGTAGGTAGTTGGGTACTTCGGGGGATAGATTGCATTGAAAACCTATATTTATAGGTTATGTGTATTGGCCTCAATCGCGAATTTTGTAATATTTTGTAAGGAAAATAGTTTTGTTCCCTATGTTTTGTCATTTTTAAAGAAACTTTCCTGGCACATTTAGATGAAATTTGGTAGGTAGTTAGGCCCGCCAGAGGGATTGATTGTATTACAACGTTTTGTTTACAGGTTGTATATTGGCCACCATTGTGAATATCGAATATCTGTTGTTTGTTTGTTTGTTTTTGTTTGTTTTTTGTTTCTTTAATATAGTGAATAAAATGTGAACACAAGTTAAATTATTATCATGCATTGTTCATCTTTACCTATTTTCAATGTGTTTCTTGTAAAATGTGTGACGTATTTAAATAAACACGTATTACATTTCAAGACATTCGTTGCATTTTTTGTATTGTGGGAGCCACCCTTATCGGAGGGAGCGGTGTGTGTGGGGGGACGGGGGGGGGGGGGGCACAACATTATCGTTTGCTTAAGATGACCGCAGACCATCACAATTTGGCGACACTAAGGTTGGAGAAATGTAGAATTATTTCGATTTCATCCTGAACTAGTATTAACATCTTCGAGACTTCAGAATTTTAGTCTAAATATTAATTTATTGACCAGTAATATTATATTTGTGTGTGTGTGTGAGTGAGTTAATGGAAAATGCCGGAATGTGGATAACAACATTTTGCATGGTCCATGAGTGTACCACAAGTACAGATGCAATTTACTAAATGCAAAACAAAAAAGTAATGCATTTCCTGAAAGGTTCAACAGAGTGTTTAACTGTTGAACTTAGTGGTACTTTGCTCTGAAAATAATTTTTAAATATTCCTTGCTAACGATATTATTCTACACATATTCATGTTCTCCTCCAGACGTCCCTTTGATTACGGAAACTATAGAAATGGGGTTTTTGCGTCTTTACTTGCGCGAGCTATAAAATGGCAGTCCTCCTACAGACGGAGTTGGAACCATACACCATGGTCAAGATCAGCTCTCCATTGTAGGATATAAATCCGACTGTGAATCATGGCTGCATATCCCCTCGACTGTCATAAACAAATTTTGAATCATTCTTGTACGAAGATACGGTAATAAATATGCTAACGGCAAATTCGTAATCGTCCCGTGTGTACGGTTTCTACTACACATTTTGACACATTGGTGGTACTAAGATTAACGAATATCATCTTAGGAGACGAAGTGGTTAATAGTGGAATAGATATGCGAAAAAAGATGTTCACTTTTGGCAGAAAGTGTGAAATTTCGTATATAGAGGTATTTTGGTTTACTAAATTCAAAAGTTGATGGATCCATGAAGTATGACAGGCTTGTTAGGTGCAATCCTGAATTAAATATGGCCGCCACTACAAAACACAAATTGCTCATATTACTGCTTATGAACCACACAGGACATTGGAATTTGGTATATTAGGGTATTTTGGTTTGCTAATTTCATAAAATTCATGGATCCACGAAATCTGACCTGCTAGTTAGCCGCCATCTTGAATTTAAATATGGCCGCCATGACAAAATATCAATTGCTCATATTTCAGATTTTGACAGGTAACCATACATTTCTAGGAACAAGGAATCTAATTCGAAAATCTCCAACATCATGCCTATAATATAACCGCTAAGAAGAGGATTATCCCAAAAAACAGAATTCCAAGAAAATGAGAGTCTGAAGTTTAAATCTGAAAATTACAACATGTTGACAATGGTTTGTTTTTCTGTTAAAAGATGAATAGACACTCGATGCACTCTGTAGTACACCTAACGCATTTTCGCCCAGCATGTGGAATAGCTCACTTTACTTCTCAGCGGCTCGTCTTCTCATTACTTGAACTTATTGATCATGTTGATCACAAAAACATTGTCCTGAACAAAAACATAGTTGTGTGGATTGCAGATTTGCTGTAAAACATTTGCACTTTCGTTCACATCGCTTTTGTCACTTGCAATTGATCACAATATGACTCTGGCATCTATGACCAAAATGGATAACAGTCACCTTCCTCATCTTTAACTCGTCCCCAGTCTGCAGTTGACAAAATTTCAGGGTTAGCAGTTTTGGTCTGACCGGCTCTCTTCACATGTTGGAGAAGTACCTCCATAGTTGTTTTCCACCTGGCGGTTTGCATGAGCAAGCAGCTGTTTTCGTGCTTCATTTATCTCTTTTTGAGGAGATATTCTACTGTACAGGACAACAGAAACCTTTTAAGTCATCCATGTCATCATCTGTTATTTCCATTGGCGCTTGCCCCAAGTTTGAAAGGGATTTTCATGCATCCCAGGCAGTCTTTTTAAAAAAATAATGTTTCATCTGTTTATGGCACCTCGCTGACGTGTGCTCGTCATGTCCCTTGTTCTGCCATCGAAGGTGAAGCTCTATATGAGCATCACAGAGGAACACGCAGATCCTTGGAGAAGAGATGGCACCATGGATGACTTCTCTTTAATGGACAGAAGAGGAGGTACTTCTAACAGCAGTTAAACGGTACATCAAAAATTAATGCTCTATTAACCACACTTGAATGTACTTCGTCTTCTAAGTCAAGCTGTTTTTCTCGAGAAATCTAGGTACCAGCAATATACCAAACCAGTTGTTAAATGTATGTATAGAAACCGTACACACGGGACGATTACGAATTTGCAGTTAGCATATTCATAACCGTATCTTCGTACACGAATGATTCCAGTTTATTTTTCTTCCCCTACACTGGAGAGCTGATCATGACCATGATGTATGGTTCCAAATCCGTCTGTAGGAGGACTGCCATTTTATAGCTCGCGCAAGTAAAGGTACAAAAACCCCATTTCTATAGCTTCCGTAATCAAAGGGACGTCTGGAGGCGAACATGGATATGTGTAGAATAATATCGTTAGCAACGAATAAGTTCAACAATCAAGCACTCTATTGAACTTTTCAGGAAATGCACTACTTTTTTATTTAGCATTTAGTGAACTGCATATGTAGTTGTGGTACACTCATGGCATTTGACAGACCATGACGTTAACCACTCGGCTAACCACAAATGATTAATAGAGATAAAAACTGAGGATATACATGTTCTTTTTATTGTTGTTGTTCTTCTTGTTCTTCCTCATCTTCTTGTTTCTTCTTTTTTCTTCTTCTTTCTTTTTCTTCTTCTTCAACAACTTCTTCTTGTTGGTTTTTTCTGTCCTTCATCTGGTCTCTTTAGGGTATATTTTCTATGTCAGGTTTGTTTTTCGTGTTCACCATAAGGATAGGTTTGTTATTCGTACACACGTTTTAATAAATAAATTTCGGATGGGCTTGGTTTCCGAACATGTATTTTGTTTAGCACATGGAAGTCGGCACGTTGAGATGAAAACGACTCTCTTTGTTTTACGATACCACACTGTCAAGCATTTGGTAACTTCAGAGGAAACCCGCTACATTGTTTCGTTAGTAACAAGGGATCTTTTATATGCATTTTCCCGAAGACAGGGCAAGACTACTACGACCATTGGCAGGCCTTTTAGTACACTGGCTTGGACGGGGAAAACAACCGAGTCAAGAGAATGGGCCAACCGAGTTTGTTGGATAATGCGATGAAAGAACCTGAAGCGAGCACCCTACTGGCTGCACTAGATCCCTTCCTAACCGACTAATAGAGACATTTCAATGACTGATATTGCATCATGTAATACATATTAAAATTAACCCCAAGAACTGCTGCATGATTTTTGTCTAAGATACGACGTTAATAACGGGCGGGCTCCTATAATATTCCAAAGTACACTAATATGCATCGTTTCCATTTTCATGCGTCTCTGTGATTCAGGAGATAGATCCGCGCCTTCATTTTCTTTAGACAATCTGTGCCTGTAGATAGTACTTCCAGCTGGGTAAAATTTTGGGGTGCACCCAACTTTTGATAGCGAAGTGAACACCACAAGTCCTGTGATTGGTGATAAATTTGAGTGTGTTGGTTGTAAAAGGAAATAGTTTCGTGTAGGCAAAAACAAATGCAATTTTATTTCATCTAGTACCACTGTGTCAAGTATCTTTGTGCTTGAAACATGTATGGGGTACCTGTAAAAAGTACTTAAATTGTGTGTGGAACTAGGGTAGTCATAGACGCTACCCGTTATCGCTGAAATGAGCAGCTTGATCCCCAATTTCTTCTGATTCACTTTAAGGGTAAGGCGTGGTAGTATTTATATCGACTGATACGCTGCTAGTGAGAGTTTTATCCACATATGTTACTATTGAGAGAGAGAGAGAGAGAGAGAGAGAGAGAGAGAGAGAGAGAGAGAGAGAGAGAGAGAGAGAGAGAGAGAGAGAGAGAGAGTTGTGTGTCATCTAACTGGTACCTCCATTTGGACCAGTCCACATTTCATTAACGGAATAACAAGAAAGATATAACAGAAACGTTTTATAAAACTATTACAAAATATCACATTTTAAAGAACAGTTTAATTAATAATACTTGAGGACTAGTTTGAAAGTTTGAATGTCAATGTGTGATTAGTGTCAATGTTATCCAAGTTTAATATTAATATATGAGTTAAAATAGTACTGGAATACACCTTGCTTAACCTCATTATTAATCAGTAACAAGATATGTTCAACAAATGCAAAACAAATTAGAGACATCTCATTTAATATATTGGTAATACAATTAAAAACTTCACCTGTTTTATTATTATTACTAACATACTTAAACGAATAGAAGCTTGGACATGCAATTTTAAGGAAATCAATTTATTAAGCACCCGAATTGTCCATTATTATGCGGATAATGCTAAGATCTTATCTTTTAGACAAATTGAAATCGAGACGTAGACGTCATGAGACGACACCTACTTAACTAACTGCAGGCCTTACAAGTAGAAAGGCTGTGTTTATCATCCCATCCCCACCCCTCATGAGTGGGTGCATTTTGTCAGTTGTTCCCGGGTGATGGTGATGGTTAATTTTAACATGCTCATATACCACTCAGTTTTCAAGCATGTCTATCCCGGGTCCTGTTTCTGGATAGCCAGGGACTTTACCGGACAATTTTGAAATTCACTTATGAGCCATATTTCAGCTTAGAAGGCAACCTGTTTTGAAACGCTGCAATTGGGCATCCTGGCGTAAATAAAATGTTTTCTATTATATTCCCCTTGTTTCGCTGACAAAGGGGTGGGCGTGGTATTTTGATAAAGCCAGTCCCGAGTTCCTATATCTGGTACCAAACCCGGTTTATATATACCTCATAATTTTGTTAATTTTTTGTGTATGTAAAAACCCAAAAGGTGTTAACTATGAACCTGACCAGTGTATTTCCCGCAGTGCATCCATACAACTGTTGCATTATTTATAAACCCTATATTATTAATTAACATTAAATCCATAATTTTCATATTTTGTTAAGTTTTTGGGTGGGGTTTTTTCGGTTATGGTATATAAATGTCTGCCTTCGTAAAACATTATTCTCGCAGAAAGTGCCCTAATAATAAATGAGCACCCTACCCTCCTCAAATCCTAGCAAGAACACTGAAACCTATTACCATCAAAGACTGTAGCGTTGTTATAAGAGTCTAAGTGAATGTGGCACGATGGATGTGCACTAAGCTATGGATTCGTAATTGTGACAAGTAAAACGTTAATAAAAAAACTGCATGCATCTTCACTAGTCTATGTAATCAGTAAAACATTTTGAATGATATAAGCACACACTTATTGCAATTCTTAATATTCCGCGATTACATTTTATTCTTTATTTCCAAAGAAAGTTCTCATAAATAAATTGATTGTCTTGTACTCTGTACTTAAAAGAATAGAATGATACCAAATCAAGAAACTGGCAAGACTCGCAAGAAACGTTGCAACTTTACAGATTCCAGTGATATTTGTCTTACTGGTGAACATCTTCTGAACATCATAGTTGTCAGCTCATCCTGAAGATGCTAGTAATCTTCCAATTACATCAAAATGTTTGTCATAAGGATCTGTACAAGGGCTCCATATATCAGAGTAAGACCAATTGTGTCACGATGAAACTAGGATACTGGAAACGGTGACAGGAGCATATGTTGTGTGAACGTGTGTGAGTGCATGTCCGTGCATAGGCGCGCCTATGTGTGTGTGTGTTTGTGTGTGTGTGTGTGAGAGAGAGAGAGAGAGAGAGAGAGAGAGAGAGAGAGAGAGAGAGAGAGAGAGAGAGAGAGAGAGAGAGAGAGAGAGAGAGAGAGAGAGAGATGAGTGATCGACAGACAGAAAGAGCGTGTGTGATAATACTATATGACTGCATGTGTGGGAGCGTTTGAAATAAAGTTATTTACATACATGTAGTGAGATACACTTTTGACGAAATTAACACTAGCATATTTCTTATGAGTATACAATTATACATTAAATAGCAGGATCCAAAATATAAAGCAATGTTTGTAAAATGAATTTGTGTTAGTAACCACGACATTGTAGTAGCTACAATCAGAGAAGCTGCTACGGCTTAAATTTAGTAAATCTTACTTCATCATCGCTACGAAACCGCATTGTTGTCATACTGTTTATAAATTTATTAACACCCAAAATTAATAAATGTTGTTTCTAAACTGTATTATAACATTTCCAACCTTAGTAAAGTCTTAAAATGTCAAACAATTAAAGATAATGAAGACTATCGGAACTAGGAGAAAAAATATCAAAATCGAGGCGACCATATTGATGACTTCATTTGACCATGTTCCCCCACGGGTATTCTAGGTAATTATTACCCAGGAGTTAGTCAGGACTCATACTTTTATAAAACCCCAAAAGTAGCTCATAGAACGATAATCGCCACTACGGTAATTTTTATAGCACTTTTGAGCCATCTCCTGCACGCCTATTATTGGGAGGAAAGAACTAAAGTTCGAACCACATTGTTAACAACTGTAATAAATTACTCTCCTACCTTTAATTACGGTTAGATTGCCTCACATTTAGTCTAGACAGAAATTGTCAAAAAATACAATTACAATCTTGAAGAGTATTCCATAACAAAAAGCATAATGGCAGACGGCAAAACATTACATGCATTTTGTCATAGGAGATCTGAGCGAAGTCAATATATGTAGTTTACATGGATATATTCTAGTTTGTGGAATCTGTGTCATTTGTTTTGATTACAGTTTCTGTTTGTACACGGTGTAAGGGAAATATCTAACGGTAATTAAAAGTTGGTGAGAAATTAATCGTAATTATTAACAATGTGGTTCGGACTTAAGTTTGAATTGTTAGAAACATTAGGAAAAACTTTTGTTTTGTTTATCGACACCCCTAGAGAAAATTGATTTATTAATCATCGGCTATTGGATGTCAAACATTTGGTAATTTTGACATAGTTGTAAAAAGGAAACCCGCTTAATTTTTCCATTAGTAGCAAGGGATCTTTTTATAGGCACCATCCCACAGACACAATAGCACATACCATGGTCTTTTATATACCAATTGTGTTGCATAGGCTGGAACGATAAATAGCCCTGTCATGATGTCAGATGTATAGCAGACAGACATCATGTGCAAGGCCATCTGTTTAAATATCCCAACGACACTAAACTCACTAACCACCATATGTGTGCAACTAACAATAATTAAACGTTGGAACACTCACTACGAACACTCATTACAAAGCTGTGGAAACAACGCGGCCTATCTATTTATCTGCTACTGATGAGAGCTTAATTTGTTGTGGAAGTCAAAGAAACTATCATGTGTCATTCACAAGCGTATAATGTATTTACTGCCAACATAAAACGGTTGGTGCTTGTGAATCCAATGTGAACTATATAATGTTACGTGAGATTACCTCATATCTCCAAGGACCATGCCTGGTGCATAAAAGTCTTGTCTGAGGTTTGGTGTAGCAGTTCCATAGAAGCTCCGTGCCAAGCGACGTTACGGCTGTTTGACTGAAGAAAGGGTCGGAGTGTACAACCACGTACCTGATGTCCACAGAGGACAATATTGTTGGATTAACATATTATTGAAGAGTCACAGAACTGAAGCTTATTGAAGTCCAGTTATCTACCTGTCGTTTGAAGTGCCGCAGAGCTGAACTGAGGGAACCGTCCTATCAGCCGAATGAATCTACATGATGATATCATTGAACATTTGTATAGAGAACATATAAAGTGAGTGTCGTAGTTTGAGCAGTGGTCAGTACAACAGATTGTTGTATTCAGTGTAAGTCACCTTGGTGACAGTTAGCTGTTTATGTATTAAATGATTACATGTTGATTTGTGTTGGTTTTGTTGTTTAGAGAAAGTCAGAAGTGATCATTCATTATAAACTGAAGTATTAGTTTAATCGTCTGCCATTTCTGCAGACTGGGGGCTCGTCGAACCATATTATATATATTTTCTTAGTAATTCACCACCTTCGCTGTTACAACGTCTGGAGACAGGCGTCCGTAACAAGCCCAAATGCGCCCACCGACGGGGATCGATCACAAACCGACCGCGCAAAGAGCGAGCGCTTTACCACTGGGCTACGTCCTGCCCCAAACACACTAGAAAGACCAGGAAAACATATACCACGGCTTTCGACCAGTTTTTGTGCACTGGTTGGAACG
The DNA here is from genome assembly GCF_016097555.1 of Gigantopelta aegis. NCBI lineage: Eukaryota > Metazoa > Mollusca > Gastropoda > Neomphalida > Peltospiridae > Gigantopelta > Gigantopelta aegis. The sequence goes on along the minus strand of NC_054713.1, from coordinate 21,155,496 downwards.
GGAAAGAAACCCAATGAATGGATCCACCGAGGTGATTCAATACTGCGACGCAAACACAGCAAGCGACAAGCAAGAGAATAAATTAAATGTGTAATAGTTGTTGTTAAGGAGGCTCTGCAAACTGGGGACACGTTGCACAACCAGAACAGTTTCTTTAAATGTTGATATGTTCGTCAATACCGCCCCATGGCTTTATTCTGCTTGTCTAATCACACCACTAAAGCATTGATTTATTAATCATCGGCTATTGGATGTCAAACATGTGGTAGTTTGGTATATAGTCTTAGAGAGGAAACCCGCTACATTTTTCCATTAGTAGCAAGGATCTTGTATATGTACCATCCCACAGACAAGATAGCACATACCCATCCTTTGATATACCAGTCGTGGGGCACTGGCTGGAACGAGAAATAGCCCATTAGGCCCACCGACGGGGATCGATCCCAAACCGACCACTCATCAAGCGAGCGCTTTACAACAGGGCTACGTCCCGCCCCTTTTTTCCAACATTGTTTTTATTATTATTATTATTATTATTATTATTACTACTGTTGTTCTTGTATATGTGTTTGGTTGGGGTTTTTTTTTGTATGTTTTTTTTTTGCTTATTCTTTATTCTTTACCTGTTGTTTTTTTCCCTGGAGTTGAAGTTTTATCTTGTAGTATGAAGATTTACAACGCAAGTGAACGCAAATGAATAAATACTTAGAGAAGGAAGCCGCCATTATGTACACCACACTTTGAATAATGATTTACATTTAATTACCTCTATACCCTATATTTCCAATAAGCTAACCCAAGACGTCATTGCTCAAGCTGAGTTGTCTCACGATAATATGAGCTCACGCTGAGGTTTTCAAATAGACTATTTATGATGGATTGACCTGAAAACTCCCTACTTGAGTATTTGATTCCGACGGTTTTGAAGCTTGTGATTTATTGCAGTATTTTGTTTCCATTTGTTTCCGAAGAAACTGTAAGGTAAGGTCTGCGGTATAATAATAATAATAATAATAATAATAATAATAATAATAATAATAGGCTATGAGCCAGACCCAAACATTTTGGCCACCGGCATCATACGAAGGGAATAAGGCTCATAGTGTATATATATATATATCCCTAGAGTTAAAACATATGTGATAGCATCGGAATGGTGGTATCGTTTAGTATGTTATCACCCTTTGTATAAGCCTACCCAAAAATAAACTGCACTTTTTTTTTCATTTTGATATATGGAGTGACACGTATATTTGTTTGTCTAGAGCAACAACCGAATGTGCAGGGTGGATGATTGGAAAAGAAGAAAGAGCTGAGATTATTCTGGATCTGCACGCTTGAAACTATCCAAAGACGAGTATACTACCAAATTGTGTGTATGTGTGTAGCAAACAGACTGCCAATAAATTAAACTGATATGTAGACTACTGGACTATGGGAAAAGTACAAATGAGGATCAGGGAAATGAATATGATTATCATATTTCTCCTGAACACTTTAAAGTGTTTACAATGGTTCATTCATTCATATGTTTTGCTTCTGCTCAATTAAGGTTCAAGTACGCTGTCTTGGACATGCGCCTTAACTATCTGGGCTGTCGGTCTAGGACAGTGGGTTAGAAGTTAGTAAGAGATAATTCAGTGTAGTAGCCTTACACCTACCCACTGAGTCGTCAAACTCACTCTGGCTTGGAGCCGGTATTGGGATTCGAACCCAATACCTACCAGACATAAGTCCGATGGTTTAACCACTACACCGCTGAGGTCGGTTTACAATAATTACAACATGTTACTATAAACGTTTATTTGATGTCAGAAGAATATGCTTCAACAGCAGCAGGAAAATGAAATGCAATTTATTAACACAATCATAAAGTAGTTTTTTTTCGTTTGGGGGAAGGTAAAAAACAAATTGCATAAAATATATTCAGTTATTTGGATTCCGCTATAAAATTGCCACAAAAATGTGTAATTGTATATATTCCAGAACTTTTATTAACATTTTAAAACTAAATGATAGATACAAAAAACTCTGAAACTGAAATATTGCATTATTCAACATTTATGCACCACAATGTATGTATTACCAAATTTTCAACTTCAACATTGTATTAAATATTTTCTGAAATGCTATTTAACATTACCGCAGGTGTGACAAATGTCATTGACGAGGACTGCTTAATGATAAAGTAGCACTAGGTTCAAATAGGTTGTTTTACCGTGTGTTGGTAGTATTTTTAAAATCATTATTTTAGGGTAGGATCACTATTCCAATGCTATCACATATTTTCCAAGAATAGATATGCATACATTGCTAAAACGTACCATGAGTCTTATTCCCCAAATTCATACCGAAAAGCCCTATTGGCTCATGCACTACATAGACGCTACCCGTTATCGCTGAAATGAGCAGCTTGACCCCCCCCCCCCCATTTTTTTCTGATTCACTTTAAGGGTAAGGGGTAGTAGTATTTATATTCGTGGTGTTTGTGTCAACTGATACGCTGCAAGTAGGAGTTTTAGCCACATATGTTACTGTTTTCGTCTATGAGATTTGGTAATATACACCCTGTATATACCCAATGTGTTTCGTTTGAATGAAGCATATTTTATTGCATATATAAGGTACAAATGGATTGGGCACAAATTATCCAACTTACGAGGCCCTCTCTTAATAACATGCAGTAATGACAATATGACAATAACGGCGACTACAACTATTACAAGAATATACAAAAAAATTAAATATTCAAAAAGAAGTATATACATGAAAGAAAAACAAAACACAGAAAAAATACAAACTAATAAATAAATAAATAAATAAAAAATGAATGAAAAATTAAGAACGTTATTTATTTTCCAATCAGACAACCCAAATTATAACTGATTTAGAATTAATTAAACATTATTATTATTATTATTATTATTATTATTATTATTATTATTATTATTATTATTCAAAACACTGTGTTTGTTTAATATATTTATGTACAGTATAGAATATTTGTTTGTTAATAGTATCGTTTACAACAGTACTACCATACAATACTAATACTAATCAACCGGTGCAAACGTTTTCAAAGAATCTAAAAGAAGTTGTCTGTCTTTGGTAAAAATATTACATTCAACGAAATGATAGCAGTTTTCACAGTGGAATCCACAATTACAAGAGGAATCTGGTATAAGTCCACAACGATATAAGCCGGCATTTAAAGTACTGCAACCCTGTCTTAATCTCGTGTGGGAGATATTTTCCTTTCGATTTCCATATGAATATAATTAAATTACCTTGCAGCGCTGGGATGGTACTGCTTTTTGAAAGTGGAAATTCCTTCACTGTTTCGAATTTCGAATTGCAAGGCATTCCACGGGTCTGTTGTTGAATGTAATAATTACATTTTAAGTAAATTAGTTCTTAGGAATTGATATGTCATTTTGATTCCTTAATCTATAATGAACGCACTCTTCAACCCTGGGTGGTATACAATTTACTAAGAAGTCAGGAGCCATGCCATTAAATATTTTATACATAGTACATAATTTGTTTGCCTTTCGGCGTTCTAAAAGTGTGTTTATTCCTGTTTCAGAGTATAGCGCATATCTTGATGCGAACAGTGGTAGACCCGTTATTATTCTTGCTGCTTCTTCTAACTTTTCCTCATCCAGTGCAGAACATCTATCCCAAACTTCAGACGCATATTCTAGTACTGGACGTATAAACGTTACATATATTTGCATTAGTATTTGTCGATTTGGTGTATACTTGCATTTTCTCAATGAAGACGAAGCTGATTTACATATATTACGAATATGTTTTTTCCATTGTTCATTGTTTGTAATTGATAAACCTAGATATTTATGCGTCTCAGTTATATTAATATCCGTAATACTAAAACGCAAGTTAATAGCACGTGGTTGATTGTTAATTTTTGAAAATAATATTACGTACGTTTTTTTCGGGGTTAAACGTCACCAACCATTGATTAGACCAAGTATAGCGTTTGTGTAAGTTTTTGTTAAGATTAGATTCTATAGCATGTAAGTCATTTGATGATTCCGTTAAACTAGTATCATCAGCGAACAATCTAGTAACACATTTTAACTCATGAGGTATATCATTTATATAAACTAAAAACAGGAATGGACAGAGTACTGACCCTTGTGGTATACCAGCCGTTAAAGTACCATGGTTGGATAGGGAGCCATTTACTAGAACCCTTTGCGATCTATTTGATATGTAATTGTTTATCCATCTAAGTAAACGTCCTGTGATATCGTAACGCTATAGTTAGTAAATTAGACCTTTGTGCCAGACTCTGTCAAACGCTTTAGACATATCACAGAGCACTGCACACAAATGTTCCTTGTTATCGAGAGATTCACATATTTTTGTATATACATGTAGTTCAATTAACTGATATAATGTGCTATGCTTAGGACGGTAAGCACATTGAAACTCGTAAAAGAGATTGTTAGATATGAACGAATTATGAAGATGTTTAAAAACGATTCTTTCAAATATTTTCCCAACACAACTGATCAATAATATGGGTCTGTAGCTTGTGTGACACCTTCTGTCTCCTTTTCTAAATAGTGGTTTTACATTAGCTATTTTCCAGTTCGTAGGAAATGTCCATAAATGAAGTGATTTATTGAATAATAACTGTAGTGGTAATCCTATGGAATTTACTACTTGTTTTAAAAGTTTATGGCTAATGTCATCGGGACCACATGCTTTATTGGAAGGTAGATATTTAATTATATCGACAATTTCTTGAATAGTTATATGTAAAATTACTTGTTGATTTCTGCATCGTTTCTCAAAAAGGAAAGTGCTTTATTTGTCGGATATATAGATACACACACATATACATTCATTCACTAATACATACAGGCATGCATGCATACATACATACATACATACATACATACATACATACATACATACATACATACATACATACATTCATACATGTTAAATATGTTTCTTCATTCCATTTTCATTTCTGTTTTCTTTTCCACATTATCTTTAATAAAAATATTATTATCTCACGTTTACTTTATCCATTTATATTTATGTTAAAAACATCTATAGATCAATAAATATATTATGGATGTATACACATTAAATCACGCATCTGTCATACTCAGTCATTCATTTATGTATATCTTTTAAATAATACTTACAATAGTAACACATTTAATCATGAATATTGGGGAAGATTGGGTATGCCATACCCAATTCATTCATTTGTATATAATTTAAAAACACATGATAGATCAACACACATATTTAATCATGAATATTGGGTAAGTATTGGGTATGCCATACTCAGTTCACTATTTGTATATATGTTAAAAAATTATATATCAACACACACATTTAATAACGAATATTGGGGAGGTATTGTGTATGCCATACTCAATTCATCTATTAGTGTATATGTTAAAAAGATGATACCGGTAGATCAACACACATATTTTGTCATAAATATCGAGGAAAAATTGGGTATACCGTACTCAACTCATCCATTGTGTACATGTTAAAACATGATAAATCAACACACATGTTCATATTTAATCATGAATATTGGGGAAGTATTTGGGTATGCCATACTCAAATCATCTATTTGTGCATATGTAAAAAAAAAAAACATGATACCGGTAGATCAACACACTTATTTAGTCATAACTATTGAGGAAATATTGGGTATGCCATACTCAATTCATCCCTTTTGTCCATGTTAAAACATGATAGATTAACACACATATTTAGTCATGAATATTGAGAAAACGATTGGGTATGCCATACTTAATTCATCCATTTGTGCATAATTTAAACAAAACATGATAGGTCAACACAAATATTTAATCATGAATATTGCGTAAGTATTGGGTATGTCATACTCAATTCATCCATTTCTGTCTATGTTAAAAACATAATAGATGAACACACATATTTAATTATGAATATTGAGGAAAGATTGTGTATGCCATACTCATCCATATGTGGATCAACACATATCCAACCATGGACACAATATTTTTTTGGGCATGTCACACTCAGATTATCTTTTTGTGTATGTTTTAACATTTTATATATATATATATATATATATATATATCAGTACACCTATTTAATCATGTATGGTGGTGAAGGAATGAGTATGCAATGTATCCAATGAGATATCAATACATTTTTAATCATGCATGAGAGAAAGATGGATATTTCTTCATAAACACATAAGTGTGGGTTGAAAAGGGTACATTTTGAGTATCATTTGTTTTGGCGAAAGAGAAGAAAATGTTTCAAGTTTATTGTTATTATTATTATTATTTTTATTTTTTTTTATTATTATTATTATTATTATTATTATTATTATTATTATTATTATTATTATATTTTATACTTTATACTTTAGTTTAAGTAATTATAATATATGCAAAAGACCAAGAAGGATCTGTGTAAGTATACTTTATATATGTGTTTCTGGTTGTCGTAATATTTGTAATAACCCGTTCTGGATTTTGTCTCCAAATAATTTCGAGAATCTTCGACCACAAAAAGAGTTCATAGATCAAGTGGCTAAAATGTCAATGTTGTTAACGCCGATTTAAGAATATTCCGGTATAACCTGTAGGCTTTTCACAGTTCTTGTCATATTAGACCGACCTGAGGGAAGGGAAGAGCAGAGATTTTAAAGGGACATTCCTGAGTTTGCTGCAATATTTAAGATGTTATCGACTAACAGACTTTTTAACGGTTGTAATTACATATCAAATATATTTTTCTGCATAAAATATTAGTGGCTGTATATTAAACGTGTTTCTGATCGTTCTAATATTTATACGAGGTTAAATTTCATATTTTTTTCTAAAGTATATTTTTTCGTACGTAAGAAATTATTTGAAGACAAAATCCAGTTTGAGCTTCTTACAAATACTAAGACGACCAGAAACACATTGCAAATACAGACACTGATATTCTAAATAAGAAACAATATTTAATGTGTAAGTTTAATTGTAGAAATATTTTAAAAGTTGGAAACATCTCAGAATGCAGCAAACTCAGGAATGTCCCTTTAATAGTACCTCTCTGCAATTCTAGCGAAACTGGTACTAACTGAACCTCAAACCTTAAAAAACTTCGGTTTGCAGACAGAATATCAACGGACAAAATGAGAGAGAGAGAGAGAGAGAGAGAGAGAGAGAGAGAGAGAGAGAGAGAGAGAGAGAGAGAGAGAGAGAGAGAGAGAGAGAGAGTTTTAGGTATGCATTAGGGTTGAGAAAATCCCTTGCTCTGTTGTTGAGGAAATCAAATACACGTTTAGTACTCTCAAATGTTTGTAAACAGTGTTTCTGGTGGGTTTTTGTCCTACATCCGAAATATTCAGTTACAAATTTACTGTTCAGATAATGTGTATTTTAATAGAACACTTTTGAGATAATGGGGACTAGGAGTCTTGAAATCAAGTATTACATGAAAAAGAAACTATAGCCTCTATCAGAAATTAGCGAGAAAATGTAGGCAGAGTTACGTCCCCTAACCGCTCTCCATTTCTGGCGCGTTCCGCTAAAACAGCAAGCATGGCCGATGACCACAGTTATTTGTGAATCTTCAGCTGAGATTTATGCATGCCAGCTCCTGGCATCATAAATGTCCCCAACCATGTTTTGAAAATAAAGAATGATACAATTAAGAATTAAGTTGCTGAAATTGCGTTTTGTTATAATTGACAATGAATGATGAATCTAGCTAGCTGTCACCCACCCTGATTGTTTTGCTTTTCTTGCATGGACATTTTGGATTTATTTTTTAAAAGCTGCAATCTCGCCTCACATTAATTATCATAATTTCATTTAAACATACAAACACACCTACACTTTTAATTAATTGTGTGTGACAGTAACACAGTTGTAATAGTTAGATAATAGAAACATATGTTTATAGTGCGTCCCACGGGGAACGCATTTTTTTTTCATACTATGGACTTCACAAGTTATATATTTCTGAGCGCGCGCGCGCACTCACACACACACACCCACACACACACACACACACACACACACACACACACACACACACACACACACATATATATATATATATATATATGGTTTGTTTTTAGTCATTTATTAGATATTTATACTTCAATACACACACACACACACACACACACACACACACACACCATTGTTGCTGCTACTGCATCAAGAAAAGCAATATACACTGCCGTAACAGTGGCAAACATTAATCACATTTGTATTATTTTGGATGGCTTTCTTTTGACTACGATGTCTCAAAACCTATTTACGAAACACCATGTGAGAAGACAGACTGGCCTGACTAGCCTTGGTGCATATTCATCGTTCTATGAACATTGACATTTCTCCATTCACCTGTGTTTATTCTACTGAAAAATATATGCATGCTTGTCCCCGAAACTGTCTTTATCACAGTCAGACGGTAGAACTCTTATCATTCAAAACTAACAATCAACCTCGACATACATACAATATATAGATACATCAATACATACTAGCCAGTGCCAGGTCTGCCCACTGTGCACGTAAGCGGGATCAACCACATGGATTGTAGGCCCCATGCATGTGGTTGAGTTAAACAGCATCCTTTTTATGGATGCCTGCATAGCTCAGAACGCATCGTGGTTGGTCAGCAATTTGCGGGAGATTCGGTGCCATAGGTTCGAGTCCCAGCAAGGGCATGTGATACTTTGTGTGGCCAGAAAGGATTTATTTATCCCCTACGCCAGTGCGTAAATATCTATGTATGTAACAGTCAACCTCAATATACATACAATATATAGATATTCATACATCAATACATACTAGCCAATGCCAGGTCTGTCCACTGTGTCATGCACGTAAGCGGGATCAACCGGGTGGATTGTAGGCCCCATGCATGTTGTTGAGTTAAACAGCATCCATTTTATGGATGCCTGCATAGCTCAGAACGCATCGTAGTTGGTCAGCAATTTGCGGGAGATTCGGTTCCATAGATTCGAGTCCCAGCAAGGGCATGTGACAATGTGTGTGGCCAGCAAGGATTTAATTATCCCCTGTGCCAGTGTGTTAATATATATGTATGTAACAGTCAACCTCGACATGCATACCCACCTGGGCTGGGGACGGGGCTGGGGGCAGAGGCTGGTGAGTATAGTACCAGTTGAAAAAGAAACACACTGAATCAAATGTGACACAACAAAAGGCATCTGTTCTGGCATGAACCATAGATCTGGTAGAAGACGACATAGAGCATGATCTAACATAATTTGACTGCACCAGACTAACCAGACACACATTCAGCTTTGGTATGTGGTGGACCTTAGTTTTTCAATGTGCTGAAGTTCGGTTCTAGGACGATGTAGTCCATAAACCCTGGCCTAAACTTATATGTCATTTACTCGAAGATTAAAGTAAATATTTGCCAACACAGAGCACCAAGTGCTAGGCATCTATGTAGCCGGTGCACGTATGAACCTATATGGCTTCATCTCACCAGAGAGACTATATCCAGAAAACCTAGGAAGCTGTTAAAGTTGCCTGTAGGAAGAACCTGATGTGGATCCTTGCAAGGCAAACATGTTCAGTTGGTCCGCGAATCCCAAAGTAGACCAGATTTAACATCAACCAAATGCTAAGCTAAGAAGATGCTGGTTATCTGCCCTTCTCAATGCACCAGCCACAAATGTTAACCACAGAACTAATCAGGGAGAAACTATATATTGAAAAAGTATGGTAGTTATGGATCAAACGCTTTTTGTAAAAGCTACTGAAAAACATTAGCACATTTTAAACATTCTTCTAAGGTATGCCATACTCAGTTCATCCAGTGTCTTTACCAACATGACGCTCAACCCTTACACCAAAGCAGATAAAGAGGGTCCACATCGCCAGCTACTGAAATGCTTTACCTTGTCAGCGAAACAAGGGGGAATATAATAGAAAACATTCAAAACACGTTGCCTTCCAAGCTGAAATATGCTGCACCCACTCAAGAGGGGTGAGGATGAACTTATGATAAAGACAGCCTTTCTACCTGTAAGGCCTGTAGTTAGTTAAGTAGGTGTCGTCTCATTACGTCGATTGCAATTTATCCAAAAGATAAGTGGCAATAATTTGCGACTGAATGTCTGGCCTTTTATGGCGAACACTGGACAGCATTTCTCCCTAATATTTCAAGTTTCTTGCACAAAGCACGTATGCATATATATCATTTCATTTCACAGAAATCACATATATAATGTAAAATAAATATATCATACCCTCATATAATTTTTTATATAATTTTATTTATTTTCACAGACGAACAAAAATACTTGTTTGGAAAACTGTTTTCCCTCTTTTTTCCCCCTATGTTGACAAAAACAAAAATTATCTATAAAAACATGTTTTGAACACTAAAACAGACGAACGGTATTGTGTGTATGCTTCTGTGGTAAACCTATGCTTAGTGACGTCACGCCACTGTTGTTCTGCCAGTTAACGTTTCCGCCGCTGCGCGCTTATGTGGCGCTGCATGCGTGAGAAAGATTTTTCATTAAGCTGGTCAGTTTGAAATACTATAAATCATAATTTTTCACAGTCTCATCATTTTGTGGGGGTGTGTCGGCTTATTGCAGATGACCTCATTCGCATTGTACCATTACAACAGCTTTAAATCTGCAAACGGATATTTAAAACCCCCCACGATTACAGCACGTCCGGTTATTGCATACAGAACAAATCCAAGTCGCAAGGATGTCTTAGTCTCAACACGACTACCCGTGGCCTAAGCCTGCTTGTAAGCCTCTAACACAGTTCATTTTTCAGTGGTTGGTGTGTTTGTTATCCCGTTTCCTAACAAACTTCTAAAAAACAAATTCATCGTATTTGGCTCAAACATACAAGATAGTACTAGCCAAATAAATTAAAAACTAGACTGACCGAAAAACAGTTATATTATGAATACCACGACGGTCAATTTAAAATCAATTTCGAATCCCTGAGGCAAAATTGTTTTATAATAAATTTGGTGGTTGTTTTATAGTTTTAAAACATTCCCGTGGCGTTGCATTCATTAATTCTTGAGGGCGGAATTTAGCACAGTTGGTCGAGTGCTCGTTTGAGGTGCTTACAACCTCGGTGGATCCATTCAACTGATTAGTTTTTTTTTTTCTTTCTTTCCAACCAGTGCACCACAACTGGTCAAAGGCCGTGATATGTGGTTTCCTGTCTGTGGGAAAATGCATATAAAAGATCTCTCGCTGCATTAGGAAAAACATAATGGGTTTCCTCTGATGACTACGTGTCAGAATTACCAAATGTTTGACATCCAATAGCCCATGATTAATAAAACAATGTGATCTAGTGGTGTCATTAAACAAAAAAACTAACATGTTTCCATTCATTCTTATACACACACACACACACACACACACACACACACCACACACACACACACACACACACACTAAACATCTAGTGAAGTGAAAAAGGTGTGCAA
>NC_054713.1:21043991-21138991 GCF_016097555.1 Gigantopelta aegis | reverse complement strand
GACGTTTGACATGAACATTTCTGAAACCCCGGAGGTCACGAGGTCGGAGGTCTCTGCAGAACACCGTGACGTCACAGAAAAATCCTTCGACGATATTCCCGGCCCCAGGGGCATCTATACGTGGCCGTTGATAGGAACACTACTTCATTTCAAACCATTCAGTGAGTAAGGTTTTCTAGCAACGCTAAAGCCTGGTTTGAATGTAAAATGTAGCATGTAACCGATTGACACACACACACACACACACACACACACACACACAGAGAGAGAGAGAGAGAGGGGGCGGTGTGTGTGTATGTGTGTGTGTGTGTGTGGGGGGGGGGGGGGTGACACCCTTAAACGATGATTAATTAATCAATGTGCTCTAGCAGGGTTTAGTTTCTACAATTTTACTTCACGCCATGACTTTGACTTTAGGAATTCTTTAGTCCAAAAATGGGAATAACAAACGACATACATGTAGCCTTTGTGGAATGATAGAGAATGATGCCGATTATCGGAGAATAGGTGTTGGTAAATACTTAGAGAATAACTAACGAGCTACGATTAATTACGGATTATCTGTCCCGAGTGAATTAATGTTGTAAACCCGAGCCTCTGGCGAGGGTTTTACAGCATTCATTCACGAGGGACAGATAATCCGTAATTCCTCGTAGTGAGTTGGTTATTCTCTTTATTACCCATTGTCAATCTTTAACGATTTTAAAATTATATTTACGTTCTCGCTGCTGTAACAACTAACAAGCTCTACCAGCCATAACAATATATTCATACGCGCCGTTACCGGTGCACACCCAACAGTATCCACCAAAGAATAGTTCCAAAAAACCCCAGTCAAAATAATAAAATAAAAACATTTTTAAAGATTTGTACATATATTTTGATTTTTAATTCCATAAATGTTCGTATTGTAAAAAAATATTTGAAGTTCGTAGTAATAGTTTGACCGATGAATGGAATCATGAATGAACAAAAAGTAGTCCCGGCAGTATGTAATTGCCAATCAAATCTTGTCTTTTTAAAGCCAGCCAATCAGTGACTGTAGAAGCAATCTGCACACTGTGCAGAGATCGAAAAAATATTACCCCGTATCTTTGAGCCCATATGGGTAATAAATATTTTTTTATTTTTTTATTTTTTATTTTTTTATTCAGAGCCCCCCCCCCCCCCCCCCCCCCCCCCCCCCCCCCAGAGTATGGGTAATAAAAGGTGATATTGCAGCAGTACAAGGTGATATGGGTTGGGTTCCTTCTTAACTTAGACAGTGGAAAGTCATTGTTGCACAGTGGTGTCGAACTGTTAATTGTGAACATTTTACAGTTGGTAAGAAAATATTTTTATGGTGTGAACAAATGTGTAATACGAAAAGGAATTTTTAAAATTGGAACTTTTATGTAAAACAATTATTTATTCAGTATGGCTTCCCTGATTTTACTAATGTTAATATAAAATTGAGCAAACGAAGAGTGCTGAATAGCCTGTTACCAGCTATGTTAACCAGATTTGAAACAGATTGGTTAAATAAGGTTCGAAGGGATACTAGTATTAATAGAAAAGGAGGTAACAAACTTCGAACAATTTATTTAAAAACAAATATATAACTGAGTTTTATTGTACATCATTTTTACCTATTGCTCATAGAAGTGCGTTTGCAAAGTTTAGGTGCGGTTTGGCACCTCTTAGAATTGAAACGGGGAGATACGAAAATATTCTAGAAAATGAACGATTATGTTTTTATTGTAATAATTTTATCGAAAATGAAGAACATGCTATTTTAGCTTGTCCATTGTATAATGATCTTAGATAGATAGTCCAGATAGTTCAGATAGCTGATGTGTGTGCGCCCAGGACATCGTGCTTGAACCTTAATTAGATATAAGCACGAACATAAGTTGAAATGAACTTCAATCTCGTTAAACACACTCCTCACTCCAGACACTGGACCACGACTGGTACATCAAAGGACGTAGTATGTGCTATCCTGTGTATGGGATGGTTCGTATAAAAGTTCCCTCGTTACTAATGGAAAGTTGTAGCGGGTTTCCTCTCTAAGACTATATGTCAAAATCACCAAATGTTTGACATCCAATAGCCGATGAATAATAAATCAATGTGATCTAGTGGTGTCGTTAAACAAAACAAACTTTAATTGTAACTTTAAACGAATGTTTGCCTGAGGTGCTTTAGTCGTCGTACCGATGCCCCTCGGTGGGCCCTTTCTCCGATATTCCCCCGTCCTAAGCAGTTTCCCGCGACTGGTATATCAAAGGGTGTGGTAAGTACCGTCATGTTATGACAAAATGCAATAGCGAAATGTGGAGGGTTCCTCTAAACATACATGGCCGAATTTACGAAGTCTGTTGTTTTTAAACGCAAGTGTTTAAACAGTGAAAATGTATGTAGTTACACACGTGTCCGTACAAACTAGGGTTTGTAAATTCTGGCAAATATGTCTAAAATATCAAATATCCAGTAGCAGATGATTAATAAATCAATGTGCTTTAATGGTGTCATTAAACAAAAGAGAACTCTAAAACTTTAAAACACACATCCATGTTTTTTAAAAGCTCGTTACACACTGCGGAATATCCACGAACTGTACATGGAGCTATTCGAGCGGTATGGTTCGCTCGTGCGGATCACGTTCGGGCGGTGGATGGTGCTAGTGGAGGATCCAGAAGACATCGGCGTCATCTACCAGAACGAAGGACGCTACCCCAGGCGACCGACCCTCGATCTCCTGCTGGTCTACTGTGAACGAAATAACCAGGCGCTAGGCTTGGCCTCCAGGTAAATACTAATCATAAAAAGGACTCTCGATCTCCCAGGCGACCGACCCTCGATCTCCTGCTGGTTTACTGTGAACGAAATAACCAGGCGCTAGGCTTGGCCTCCAGGTAAATACTAATTATAAAACGACTCTCGATCTCCCAGGCGACCGACCCTCGATCTCCTACTGGTCTACAGTACTGTAAACGAAACAAGTAGGCGCTAGGCTTGGCGTCTAAGTGAATGCTAATTATAAAACGACCCTCGATCTCCCAGGCGACTGACTCTAGAACTCCTGCTGGTCTACTGAGAACGAAACTAGCAGGCGCTAGGCTTGGCGTTCAGGTAAATACTAATTGTAAAACGACTCTCGATTTCCCAGGCGACCGACCTTCGATCTCCTGCTGGTTTACTGTGAACGAAATAACCAGGCGCTAGGCTTGGCCTCCAGGTAAATACTAATTATTAAACGACACTCGATCTTCCAGGCGACCGGCGATCGATCTCCTGCAGGTCTACTATAACCACAACAACCAGACGCTAGGCTTTGGGTCCAGGTAAGAACCAATTAGAAAACACATACTAGATTACGAGTGGGAGCAGGTGTTCTTATCTCCCAAGTTAATGGGCAATAACTATGTCCAAAATGGGTAAATCATCATGAAAGTCAAACTTGATCTGTAACAGTACATGATAAAGCAATATATAAAAATGGGTAAATCATCATGAAAGTCAAACTTGATCTGTAACAGTACATGATAAAGCAATATATAAAAATGGGTAAATCATCATGAAAGTCAAACTTGATCTGTAACAGTACATGATAAAGCAATATATAAAAATGGGTAAATCATCATGAAAGTCAAACTTGATCTGTAACAGTACATTATAAAGCAATATATAAAAATGGGTAAATCACCCTGAAAGTCAAACTTGATCTGTAACAGTACATTATAAAGCAATATATAAAAATGGGTAAATCATCATGAAAGTCAAACTTGATCTGTAACAGTACATGATAAAGCAATATATAAAAATGGGTAAATCACCCTGAAAGTCAAACTTGATCTGTAACAGTACATGATAAAGCAATATATAAAAATGGGTAAATCACCCTGAAAGTCAAACTTGATCTGTAACAGTACATGATAAAGCAATATATAAAAATGGGTAAATCACCCTGAAAGTCAAACTTGATCTGTAACAGTACATGATAAAGCTATGCACAGAATTTCAGGTTAATTTCTCAAGAAATTGTTGAAAAAATAAACATTCGGAAAACTATTTGTGAGACAGATGGACTGACTGACGGACTGAGAGACACACAGACAGAAAAAAAAAAAAAAGTGTTTTATTTAACGACGCACTCAACACATTTTATTTACGGTTATATGGCGTCAGACATATGGTTAAGGACCACACAGATTTTGAGAGGAAACCCGCTGTCGCCACTACATGGGCTACTCTTCCGATTGGCAGCAAGGGATATTTTATTTGCGCTTCCCACAGGCAGGATAGCACAAACCATGGCCTTTGTTGAACCAGTTATGGATCACTGGTCGGTGCAAGTGGTTTACACCTACCCATTGAGCCTTGCGAAGCACTCACTCAGGGTTTGGAGTCGGTATCTGGATTAAAAATCCCATGCCTCGACTGGGATCCGAACCCAGTACCTACCAGCCTGTAGACCGATGGCCTGCCACGACGCCACCGAGGCCGGTCACAGACTGAAGGACAGATATTTATTATTCATCAGCTATTGGATGTCAAACATTTGGTAATTTGACATATAGTCTTAGAGAGGAGCCCCGTCCCAACCAGTGCCACACAACTGGTATATCAAAGGATGTGGTATGAACCGTCCTGTTGTGGGAAAACGCAGTAGGAAAATGTTTGACATCCAACAGCCGATGATTAATAATCATGTGCTCTAGTGGTCTCTTTAAAGGCATACTGTCACGGATTTAAGGACCATATTTCTCTAAAAATGGATAATAAATAAAAAATTACATTAATTGTTGAAAACCAAAGCTAGCTATTGCATCACCTTAGCTGAACCATGGTAAAATGAAATCCATGTCATCCCTCTCGGCAATTTTAGTTTTTGAATTATGGACCATTGCCATAATTGAATTATTTTTTACAAAATGTCATTAATAAATGGATTATGTTGGTTATGAAGATGGTTGAATAAAGTACATTTAGAGACAAATCCAATTATTTTTGTTCAGGTAATAGGTCAGTGGTCTGTGACAATATGCCTTTAAGCCCCGATATAAACAATGACCTTGGCATTCGTTTATCTGAACAGAGAAGACGAAGAGTGGATGAAGATGCGCAGACCTCTGAACAGGAAGATGCTGAAACCTGGCTCCGCCCTCAAGTACCTGCAGGTCCAGAACGAGGTCGCGGACGACCTGGTTACAAGATTCAGGGAAAGACAACTCAACCCAGCCGAGATCAGGGAGGAGTTCTTCAAATATGCCATAGAAAGTAGGTTTTGGTGGGTTTATGTCTGTGTGTATATGTTTCTCCCTCTGCCTCTTTTTATATCTGTTTCCATCTCTCTCTCTCTCTCTCTCTCTCTCTCTCTCTCTCTCTCTCTCTCTCTCTCTCTCTCTCTCTCTCTCTCTCTCTCTCTCTCTCTCTCTCTCTGTATCATGCTGTCTCTCTGTTTCATGCCCATAGGACAATATTTGAAGTGAGGGGTCCAATCTCTAATAGAGGGGATGGAGAGAAAGAGGGGCACAAGCCAGCTTTTTAATTTTATATAGCAAGCTCTGTCCTTAATTGGGTGTCTTACCACACCAAACAAACGGCAACAGCAAAACAACAACAACAAAACATCCCAGAGAATATCCCCTCCCCCTCCACGGAAGAAAAACATAACAAACACACAAAAAAACCCCGCCAAAAACCACCCCCAAAACAAACGAACAATAAATTCAAAACAAAATTAAAATTGACAACAACAACAACCAACCAACCAGCCAACTAAACAAAAATATTCTATTTAATGAAAACCACCCAATTATGTAATACCGTGGATGTATTGTATATAGTGTGTATCGCCAGCTTGTTTTAAAGGTATAAGTTCTCTGGCATTCAACAAAAGAATGGGATATCTCACCAACGAGATGGAGATGTCACCACAGAAGAGAGAGTCCGTAGCAAACCTGCAGTATTTGTTCGAACTGTTTAACGAGGCATTGCATACCGGAACTGGTCTTTACAAGTACTTCCGGACGCCATTTTACAAGAAATACGAAAAGGTTTCCAACGATGTTTTGAGGTAAGTGTATTGGCGTGCCAAGTGCCTGGATCTGGAGCAGGAAGAGGTGTTTCTTGTTATATGTACAGTTTTGAATTTTTAAATAATTAATAAATGGCGACCGAAATAAAGGGAGTTTTGTTATTGTTTTTTTTAAATGCGTCACCAAAATATAGCGTTATAGATTTAACCATGTTTACTTATTAACTAACGCGCTCTGTCGGTTGAGTACTCGCTTGAGGTGCTTGCGTTGCAGGATCGAACCACCTTTGTGGATCCAGTCAACCGATTTGTTCTCGTTCCAGCTAGTCCATCACAACTGGTCAAATGCCGTAGTAGCCTATGTGCTTTCTTGTCTGTGGGAAAGTGCATATAAACAATCATTTGCTGCATTAGGAAAAATGCAGGATTAATTAGCTCGTGCTCTAGTGGTGTCGCTAAACAAAACAAACTTCTCTTATTATTATTAACTAACGCCTATTATAATCTAGACGATCTGGCATAAACCAGTACGAAATATTTCATATATTAATATGAACACGGCGGATTCAAGTACACATTGGGTAGACTGAGATCGAGGGCGCAAAGCAAAATTTCTAGGGGCTTCTGAGAATATGCTTCCCCATAAACGTTTGAAAACTAGATGTCCTGCAATGCAATTTCCTGCATTCTACAAGTAAAATTCATCTTTGCCTTAAGATTTACTACCAACTGATTCAGAATTATTGTCTAGCAGGAATGGGCCCTATATGACATATATGACTAACGTGAGACCCCTGTTCCAATTATTTAAGCCCTGGAGGTTATTTAGTGTTCCGAAAGGGATGAGCCTCGTGCCCCAGTTCACATATTTGCTAGTTTACTGCTTCCAGCACTAGTGTGTTCATGTCTGTTCATTTACAGTCTAACAAACTCAATTCTCAATGACTGTCTGCTAGAGGTGAACAAGAAGGACGAACTCGGACAAGTGGACGGACCAGACTCCACTTTTATAGAGACGATGCTTGCCAACGATGACATCACGTTGGAGGACATCAAAACTGTCATTGTCGACCTCTTTGTTGCAGGGTCAGACTCAGTGAGTACAAATTTAACATTAAAGAGACATTCCTGAATTTGCTGCAATTTTTAAGATGCTATCGACTAACAGAGATTTTTTAACGATTTTAATTACATATACATTTTTCGGCATAAAATATTAGTGACTGTATGATAAACGTGTTTCTGATCGTTCTAATATTTGTACTAGGTTAAATTTCATTTTATTTACTAAACAATTTTTTTTTTGTACGTACGAAGACAAAATCCAGTTTGGGCTTCTTATAAAGATAGATAGACAGACAGACAGACAGACAGACAGACAAAACTGTCATTGTCGACCTTTTTGTTGCAGGGTCAGACTCAGTGAGTACAGATTTAACATAACATGAATTAATAAAAATAGATAGACAGACCGACCAATAAAGAGAATGACGAACAAATAAATAAATTTAATCAGTTTATTATTAATTAATAGCGTGATGTGTGTCAAGTGTAAGAGGGTATTTCATAATATAACAGTTACTGACACTACAAACCAACACCCAAAAGCCCCAAACTAAACAAAATCATACCAGCCAGAGCATCACGACTGGTGCAAAAACAAAATAATAATAAATAATAATAATAATAAAAACTAAAAACAGCAAAAGAAAAAAAAAAAAGAAAAAAAAAAAGTAAAAAGAAGAGAGGACAAAATATTTTTTTAAATTATCTTACGTTAATCATACAAGGCAATCATGTTAGATATGCCCAATAAAAGCGCTCTAATAAACGACCAAAGACAATGTCACATCCACAGTTTATGGGGTTTTTTTTCGAGGTGGTTGGCAATATACCTGCATACCAGTGAAATAAGACTATCTACCGCAGAAGCATATGTGACATGGGGTTTTTGTCTTCTTTTATTTGTTTTTTTTTTTTTACAGACGGCAAAAAATCTTCAGTTGGTGCTGTATAGTTTAGCCAAGAATCCCGAGAAACAGCGCCACCTGTACGAGGAAATAGTATCCGTCATCGGAACTTCCGGTCCACTAACAGAGAGCGCTCTCAGTGAGATGCAGTACCTTAAAGCGTGTGTGAAAGAATCGTTCAGGTCTTGTGATCATTCATTGAGTTTCTATTTTAGAACAGTCTTTTATTTTTGGGGAGACCAATCATATTGTGGGCTGGGGCTCAGGCAAACATATGTGGGATAGGGTGGGAGAGTAGCTCGAGTGTCCTCTAGCGGTATTCTGTTATATAATAGAATAATGATAGAGGACACGCGAGCTAGGGGAAGAGGTATGATTGGGGGGGGGGGGGGGCATGGCTCGTCTGAGGTGCTTGGATCGTAGGAGAGAACTCCCTCGGAAGACATTATTATTGATTATTGTTTTCCCGTCCCAAATAGTTCCCTATGACTGGTATATCAAAGGCCATGGTATGTGCTGTCCTGTATTTGGGAAATAACATATAACAGATCAAACTCTGCTTCGATGGCCATGCCCTATCATTAGCAATTAACATCATCAATGTACATGCGTGTGCTCTATTGACAGGCTTTACAATTAACAGCAATTAACATCATCAATGTACATGTGTGTTCTCTATTGACAGGTTTTACAATCCAATCTCATCTATCTGCCGGTTTCTTCCTAACGAAATCCTTCTCCGTGGACACAGAATTCCAAAAGATGTAAGTTCATGACTTTATAATGGCAACACATGAAATGGAAAGAGGATACCACATCCCTTCGTCACTATGCCCTGTCTTATTAACCTCGTTAGCTATATAGCCCAGTAGTAAGGCACTCGCGTGATGCGCAGTCGGTCTGGGATCGATCCCCGTCGGTGGGTTCATGGGGCTATTGTTCGTTCTAGCCATAGCACCACGACTGGTATATCAAAGGCTGTGGTATATTCATCCTGTTTGTGTAATGGTGCATATAAAAGATCCCGTTCTACTACTGACGAAAATGTAGTGGATTTCCTCTCTAGGACTATGTCAACATTATCAAATATTTGATATCCAAAAGCCGATGATTAATAAATCAATGTGCCCTAGTGGTGTCGATAAACAAAACAAAAAAACCCTTTAAACTCATTAGCTATCGCACTACCTGTAATTAGCCTATATACATTGTTAACTATATATAGATAAAGCTATGTATTGAATATAGCCGTACTACTGTCTGACAGGAAGAATGTAGCCTTTTTGGCACTCGCTCCATAGGCGCGGTCCATCTGGGATCGATCTTCGTCGGTGGGCCTATTGGGCTATTTCTCGTTCCAGCCAGTGCACCACGACTGGTACATCGAAGGCCGTGGTATGTGCTATCCTGTCTACGGGATGGTGCATATAAAATATCCCTTGCTGCTAATATACCCATTAACATTGCAACACGATAGTGTGGTCTAGACTATAAATTCTAGTAATTAAAACCAATAATTAAAGACTCACAAATTAAGACCAAGTTCAAGTTCTTTATTGTTTTTAAGTTTTTACAACTTATCAGCATAATACAATGTACAACAAAATAATAAATATATACAGGATATGTACAGGATTAAATTTATGGTGGAGAGTGATTTAGTAAATACTACTACTACTACTACTACTACTACTACTACTACTACTACTACTACTACTACTATAATAATAATAATAATAAATAAATAAGGTTCTATTGACTTATATTATTTAATACATATAAGTCATTATTAAGTATACTGAGAGATAATGTGATATTGGTTTAATGTACATGTAAAGGAATAGTACTATTCTGAACAAATAGAAGTTATGTTAATATTAACCAATTTGGCCTGGACGTAGCCCAGTGGTAAAGCGCTCGCTTGATGCTCGGTCGGTTTGGGATCGATCCCTGTCAGTCTGCCCATTGAGCTATTTCTCGCTCCAGCCAGTGCACCGCGACTGGTACATCAAAAGCCGTGGTATGTGCTAGCTATCCTGCCTATGGGATGGTGCATATGAAATATCCCTTGCTGCTACTCTAAAAGAGTAGCCCATGAAGAGGCGACCGCAGATTTTCTCCCTCAATATCTGTGTGGTCCTTAACCATATGTCCGACGCCATACAACTGTAAATAAGATGTTTTGAATGCGTCGTTAAATAAACCATTTGGTAATTTTGACATATAGTCTCAGAAAGGAAACCCACTACGTTGTTCAGTTAGTGGCAAGGGATCCTTTATATGCACGATCTCACAGACAGGACAGCACACCCTACGACCTTTGATATACCAGTCTTGGTGCACTGGCAGGAACGAGAAATAGCCCAATGGGGCGACAGACGGGAATCGACCTCAAACCGACCACGCATCAAGCGAGCGCTTTACCACTGGGCTACATCTCGCCCCTTCAGTTTGAGAGTCCAACATTAACATTATTTTCCACAGACAATGGTGGTGATGTGTAACCACAGAATAGTGAAGAGCGAGAAGTACTTTCACAGGCCGGACCAGTTCCTTCCCGAACGCTGGCTCAGAAACCAAGATGGCCGCCTTACTGAAGCCATTCATCCCATGGCGTCATTACCTTTTGGATTTGGGCCACGTTCTTGTGTGGGCAGGCGATTTGCTGAACAAGAAATATTCCTAGCCGTCACTAAGGTGGGTATGAAATTCTAGGGCAGTTCCAGAGATCCGTTAAGCAGACAATAAAAACATCTAACTCATATATAATAGCCCTTGTTACTGATGGACAAATATAGCGGGTTTTCTCCAGATAAGACTACATATGTCACAATTACCAATTGTTTTGCATTCAATAGGCGATGATTAATAAAAGCAATGTGCTCTAGTGGTGTCGTTAAACAAAACAAACTTACTTAAACAAAACAAACTCGTAGCGAGTTGGTTATTATCTTTATTACCCATTGTCAATTTTAACTGATTTTTAATGTAAAAATTCGCCTGCAGTCTACAGCAAAGATATCGGCTATTATGTCATATAAAATTACGCGCATTAAATGACGTAGAGTAAGTGACGTCATAGCATAACGCGTTCTTTTTACAGCCAGATGTTTACAGTACAAAATAATAACAATAACTTTATTCGCATTTGGCCTAATGGCCCCTGAACACATAATATATGCATATATGCATATATGCATATTGACACATAATTCGGTTACATTAGTGGCATGGCACGCATGAGTATTAACATGATGTTTAGAAAATAAATAAATACACAATTATAGATACACATAATATATATATAACAAACTTTCTGCTTATACATTCACATGCACATGCAGGGAAAACTTAATTGTACAAAATTATGTTTCTTTTGTCTTAGTAGTTTTACTATACTTTCATTGTTGTTATTTAACAGTTCTATAAATCTGAACATACTAGGGTTATTTTTGTAATATATTAGGTATGTAATGCCTGATAGATTGGTACATAGGACAGACACGTATAAAGTGGAGTTAATCTTCTATTAAATTACATGCAACATATTTAAGTTTTTTCTGTGCAATTGGGTTAGGTTTTGCCCATCTCCCCGTTTCAATTAATAATCTATAAGCAGCAACGCGCAGTCTCGTTAAAGCAGTTCTATATTTTCCAACAAAAAATACTATCTAAATATGATTTATAAGAACAAATATTTGATATATGTCGGTGTGATGATGCTCTCGAAGGAAAGCCTAATCGGGAGTGCCAACCCTGTATAAACATATATTTTAATCTTTGTCTTAATAATGATTAAAAAAAACGTCATTTCATTCCCTACACCCTGATTTTGCCAGACTATAGAAAGGCTAGTATTATTTAACATATTTCTAGCATGTATAGCCCAGTTATTTTTAATGGGGAACAAAACCATATCACTTACCATCATATCATAATATATTTTTGTAAATTACCTGTCGCCACTTTTTATAATTTTCAACCAAAACTTAATAATTACGTAATGTCTATGCACAATCAAAGGATATATACATAATTCGCCACATACACGATCAGTTTGAGTAGTCTGCTTTACACCAAGTAACTGCTTACACAATTTCAAATGCATTCCTTCTACTGCCGTTCCCAAAATAAACTCACAGACTTGGCAGCCGTAGCTTAGAATAGGATTTATTGATTTGTGAAATATATCACACACATGAGAATGTTTTAACGACACAAATTGTTGTAAATACTTTTGCATTTCGTACATTCCTTTTTGCACTTGTTCCACATTAGTATTTTGCATATCAGTAAATGATTCACCTGTTGTAAATACAACACCTACAATTTCTATTAGATTATTACGGTATATAAATTCTAAATCATTTGATAGTCTACCACCTTTGCGAAATACCATAACCTTTGTTTTCTCGATATTTACATATAACTGCCATTTTATACGACATTCATGCAATGCATCCAGACAATTTTGCAAATCTAATTAATTTTCCGCTAATAACACTATATCGTCTGCATATAACAGAATACATAGCTTAAACATGCCTGTATGCACTCACCCAACATCTTTGTGAATGATCTCATCCTACAAGTCATTCATATGCATAGCGAATAAAAACAGTGAAAGACATTCGCCTTGGCTAACACCGATGTTACAAACAAAAGGTTCTAATTGGGATTTGAATGTTTTAACAAATGATTTTAGTACAGCTATTCATCGATCGTATTATATTTAACATTTTCCCGCGAATTCCCGTCTGTATCAGTTTATAGCACAGATTATCTCTTACAACATAAGCAAACGACTTTGAAAAATCAACAAAAGCACAGAATAATGTGCTATTATTATTAACAAAATGAGTAATTAATGAGTGTAAAAAAAAAAGTATTGTCAACAGTGTCCATACCTGTCCGGAAACTAGACTACCCTTCAATACATATCTGACAATTTTCAGCCCAATTTGTGAGGCGGCTGTTTAGGATTTTCGTAAATAGCTTGCTCAGACAGCTTAGTATGGTAATACTACCTCTATAATTATTGACATAATTAAGGCTACCCTTTTTGTTAAATGGTATAATACACCCATCAGCCCGTGAACGTGGATAGTTTACCAGACATAAAAATAGTGTTGAATAAAGTGCAACAATATGGATAAAGTACATGTTTACCACTAATAATAAATTAATTTTAAATACGATCTGGACCGCTACTCTTAGAATTATATAAAACATGAATGGCCTTCATAATTTCATGACAAGAATTGACAATATTTAATTCGTAAAACATAACTTCAAATTCTCGTTTCACACATTTATCAACACACTGCACGACATCTTCATCAGGATTAAAAAATGGACTTGTAGGATTATGTTCACATTTAAAATAATTCGCGAACTCTGAACATGAAATATTTGGTTTATATATATATATATATATATATATATATATATATATATATATATATATATATATAAGCCTTCAATAAACCTCAACAGATTTATATAATTTGTATTTCTCAGTGCTGTGTGTTTCTTCCCAGATTGTCCAGTCGTTTGAGTTGGGTCTGCAGCCAGGTCATGAAGAAATAAATATTCACTACACAGTATTCATCACAACTGAAGACCCCATCCACTTTGTCTTCAACAAGAGATGATGATGATGAGGAAGATAATGATGAAGATTGTGACGATAATGATGATGATGATGATGATGATGATGATGATGATGATGACGATGATGATCATAATGAAGACTTTGATGTTTTAAAAATGATTTTAATATTCTTGTTCATAACCATGCAGTAATAGATTACAACAGATTTAACAAAAGGATATCGAACAATAGAAAAATAAATATATAAATGGCATATTCATAAAATAATCAACAATGGCGATAAAACGAAATTAACGTCAAGACTCTAAATTAAAAAGAAGCAACCGGCAAGACAAGACAAGTCTTTATTAACACTCGGGGCCGTTACACAACGGCATAGTAGGAATATATACATAAACATTTTCTTATATACACGTGACAAGATGGTTGACAGTAAATACATTAATTACAATACATTCACAAACACATATACAAACACATACAATCACGCACATCAATATATTATGTAATAATACAGATATTTAATACAGATATACGGGTATCCAAGTACTTATAAATGAACAGATTCTTAAACTTGTATATGGTGCAGTGGATAATGATAATATTTTGTTAAATATATTTGGTTTTGATGGTGTTTGTAGTCAAGGGCGTTTGAATTCATTAGTTATTATATTTATGAAATATGATAATTTCTTTAGGGTACTAATTCGTTTATTCTCCATTAGTTCTCTAAATTTATAAGTACTTGGTCGCGTATAATAATATGGGTGTAGCAACTGGACTCTTAAATTATGGAAAAAATGGCAAATAAAAAGATAATGGAACTCGTCGCCAATGTCCATTACATTACATAATGTGCAAATTTTATCTTCTATGAGTATGTTATTCCAACGTCCAATTTCAACGGGTAGGTAATGGTTAGACATTCTAAATTTTAAGAGTGTTGTCCACAGTTTTTTCTGGTAGTTTATTGATATAGCTTTCGAAAAATAGTTTTTCTTTGTATAATCGGTAAGTGTTGCCTCTCGATGACAGTGATATGTTAATTTTCCATGTTTGTAAATACTGATCGCATTGTCTTTGTTTAATTTGTTGTGAGAGACAATTTACTGATATGGAAGATTGTCTTATCCAGATATCACCCATTCCCAAGTTATTCGGTGTGTTTTTAACAGTATTAATCCAGTTATAGTTAGTTCCGTTAGTAAGGTGGTCATTTAACATACTTTTGTATAAAAGAGTAGACAATTTTGATTGTTTTCGTGATATCAGTCGCGCCCAGTAACATACCATTCTTCTATATATAGTTAACTCGACAGGCGTTCTCCATAACTCTCTATAAAGCATAAATATTGGTATTGCGTTCTTAACAGGTATGATGTGTCTTAGAAAGTTTATTTGTACAGAATTAAACATATCAACTTTTTCATATCCCCATATTTCGATTCCATATAATAAAACTGGCAGAACCATTGAGTCAAACATTTTAAGTTTACATTCGGTTGATAAATAGTTGTCCTTTGATTTTGATAGTACAAAGTACATGGCCTTGGTAGCCTCTTGTTTAAGTCTATTCTTAGTAACTCGAAAGTTGTTTAATTTTGTAAAAGTAATTCCAAAGTATTTGTATTCTTTAACATTTTCTAATGTATTATTTCCAATCTTAAAATTATGTTTATAATCTCTAGTGTTACCGTTAAAAATCAATATTTTCGTTTTGTTACCGTTTATTTTAAGTTTCTATTTATTGCAATATTGATAAAACATATTTAAGGTGTGTTGCAGGTCTGCTGCAGAGGTTGATGAGTTTGGAGTTCCGAACTGTGCATGCGCGACATTTCAGAAACAGCAGGTTAAAGGTCAATTCATCCTAGAAATTGGGTGTTTACGTTGAAAGTACATTACCGGTGTATTTTGAATAGATTTTTCTGTAAATAAGACGTGCATTTTGGTTAATTACTTGAATTTGGTAAATGTATATGAGTAAAATGTGAAAAACGTCTGTCTTTACCAGAATATTTCTAAATTTATTGATTTGTAATTCAAGGTTTGGCGTTCGGTTTCGTTTGCCACGTAACGTTGATCACTTACTAAGTGCCCTTACAGGCGCGTGTGAAGGGTTGGGGTTTGGGAAAATTATTTAATCAGTGCACAACATAATAAACTGGTTTTGCGAAAAACTTCAGTGGCCGATATTTAACTACAAACGTGATATCTTTTTAAAAATAATAATAATCACACGTCGGTCGATATATAAATGTTGAGGTAGGGCAAATTCATATAAAATTGAGTTGCTTTGGTGGACTGTCTAGAATTTATTTGTCTACATGATAATTATAACACCGTAGCTGATCATATATGTGCAGTCGGTGCACATTTCCCAGAATTCATTGCGCTAAATAGGAAATAATAGGAACCCCGAAGTGGTCTATGGACACTCGGAATACATCTCAACGTAATGAAAAAGTATTCAGATTAAACATTTAATTAAATTTATGGTGATACTATTGACGATGAATGTGAATAATATGAATATGATGGACATATGGAATGTGTTTGTGGATACAATACTGATGACGGGATGATTATGATAAACTACGTTATGTATTATGATGTTGTGATGACGGAGATTGTTATACTGGTGATGATAGCTGTGACGATTATACAGATGGCAATCAATATGACGAATACGATAAATGCGGGAGCGTGTGCCGGAAGGAAGGAAGGAAGGAAATGTTTTATTTAACAACGCACTAAACACATTTTATTTACGGTTATATGACGTCGGACATATGGTTAAGTACCATACAGATATTGAGAGAGGAAACCCGCTGTCACCACTTCCTGGGCTACTCTTTTCGATTAGCAGCAAGGGATCTTTTCCACAGACAGGGTAGTACATACAACGACCTTTGATATACCAGTCGTGGTGCACTGGCTGGAACGAGAAATAGCCCAATGGGTCCACCGACGGGAATTGATCCCAGACCGACCGCGCATCGAGCGAGCGCTTTACCACTGGGCTACGTCCCGCCCCCGTGTGCCGGAGGATGCACCACCACAAGCATATTTTCCTTTCAATATGTTTTCATGGGAAGCATGACTCGACCCTCTCCCGATAAAAGTCGCTGGCCACTGTCTAGACCCCCCCCCCCCCTCCCACCCCCGCGTAAATTCCTACACACACACCAGTAATGAATATGAATAATATGATTACATTTATGATGATAAATATGAATATTTTGATTATTTGATCATAAACTATGATAATGATGCATATGATGGTGATAAACATATGTCGACTAAGTTTCAAATACACTATCCTAGACATGCATCTCATCTGCTTGTCTAAGACAAATATTAATATTTTATTGAGAGCTGAGGTATCTGCCTGTGAACTTTCCTAACATGCAGGATAGAACCTACCACAACTTTTGAGATATCATCATTGTCTCTGACAATGTTGGTATTTCTAAAACGCTAAACCATCCAAGTATGAACTCCGATTCTTGCTTAACTGTGGTATACGACAGTCGTTGACTGTTCATTAAGTTAAGGTTGGGTAGAAGTAGGAATCCTCTCCATATGTACAGTTCGCGGTACTTCTACCAAGTAGGTCAGGTCAGGTCAGGTCAGGTCAGGTCAGGTCAGGTCAGGTCATAGTGTTAACGTTAACGTGCACATTCAGATCACGTTATTGTGGTACGTGTGGTATGTGCCTTCCTGTCTGTGTGACAGTGCATATAAAATATCCCTTGCTGCATTAGAAAACAATGTAGCAGGTTTCCTCTGATGACTACGAGTCAGAATGACCAAATGTTTGACATCCAATAGCCGATGATTGATTGATCAATGTGCTCTAGTGGTGTCGTCAAACAAAACAAACTTTAAACTTTCAGTCGAGAACATAAAGCATAATATTGTGTTAGTTGTGACGTCATGCGTGTGGGCGAAGTTAATTAAAAAACATATTTTCGATAACATAGGGCTACACTACACTACACTACACTACAATACACTACACTAATCAATATGTCGATTTTAGTTCATATAAACAAGAATTAAACCAACAGCTCTTCAATCAATTCATACAACTTGTTTTTCGCATATTACAAACTCTTCTAAGGGACAATTTAAAATCTGTATGCATTATTCAAAACGAGATTTTACTTCAAAACGTATTTGACGTGATTATCGTACCAAACTAAACACTGAATAACTAAACTGCATACATCAAATTTAAGATTACCGCTCGAAGCATTCATTACTAAAAGAACCCGAAAAACCACATACTATGTAAACTTTGTAATACTGATATCGGAGATGATTATCATTGTTTAGTCAGTTGTAAAAATAACAAAATATTGAAAACATTAGAATACAAATATATTAAAATATTATAGAACTAATCCTAGCTTTTTAAATATGAAAAGTATGATGTCTTTGTATAATGTGAACTTGTGAATTGATGTTTCTTATTATTGAAAAACCTTGCTTTATTTATTAAAAAATATATTGTCATGTGAACTTGTGAATTGATGTTTCTCATTATTGAAAAACCTTGCTTTATTTATTAAAAAATATATTGTCATGTAAACTTGTGGATTGATGTTTCTATTCGCACTAGTCTTTTTAGCTATTTGATCAAGTACCCGGTTTTAATTATTAACTATGGAGGTATGTATTGTAATTATGTTACCAGTTTGTCCATTTTATAACACTGAGACTCTGATATAGTAAAACATATTATTATACCCGACCACCTGCATTCAAGCGAATACAATTACTGTTCATTAAACGTATAGCTGAAACAAATAAAGGTTGTGGTCGTGCCAACAGCGTAAACTCGCTGGTCCACAATTTTGGAAAATAACTCTCTGGTATGAAAAATATATACGTAAGATATATATTATAACCGTACACTCCAATGTTACCAGACTGTGTAGCAAACAAGTATCGCTAATAGATTTTCAGTATAACATTCTTCATAGAATAACGGCTACAAATAGCTATTTGTATAAACTTGGATTACGCGATGACGCATTAGGTACATTTTGTAAACTCGATGAAGACACCATAGAACATTTATTCGTAAAATGTTCAAATGTAAAACTAATGTGAAAGGATGTTGGAAAAAAAAAAGGTTTCTAAAAGTACAGGATTCTGCGTATTTTTCGACGATCAAATTATGTTTAGTATACAGAGAGGGAAAATGATATTAAACTATATTAAATTTTGATCACAAAACTTTACAGAGAAACTTGTAATAAATTTGCAAGGAGACGAATATGTAAACATATGGTGCCTTTTTATTACAACATTAGAATCACACTAAGTGTATAGTTTTTAGATTTCGTTTAAGTTAAAACAAAATAATTCAATTTTATTATTTATATTTGTGTTAACCAAAGTCTATGGTTGGTTATTTTGTTGTCTATTTGTGATGCTGCTGATAAAATACATAATTAGTATTGTTTGTATCTGTTGGTGCCAATACACAAATAAAAATAAATAATTATTTTTAAAAAGCACAGCAACCATAACTAAGAACAAACCGTAAGGTACATGTAGTTAACAAAATCGTATTAATGTCTATTGGAAGCAACAACTCAGAGAAAAAGCTAATTTATGATAGATCTACGTATCACTCACCACATTGTACTGCACTGTATTATTATGTGATGAATATATGGTGGATTATGGTTTATGTATTATGCATATGTATGCTTATGTGACACACTATGGATAGTGTATTATGTGTATGTATAATTATGTGATGTATATTTATGTTATGAATAATGTATATGCTTGTGCCTATGGACTGTATGTCTACGGCGAATAAATTATTATTATTATGAATTTATGTTGTTTTGTTGTTACATACTGTAATGTTTCTGCCGGACGTTAAATAAACACATCAGGCAACAATTCAA
This sequence comes from Gigantopelta aegis, assembly GCF_016097555.1. Lineage (NCBI taxonomy): Eukaryota > Metazoa > Mollusca > Gastropoda > Neomphalida > Peltospiridae > Gigantopelta > Gigantopelta aegis. Next base: position 21,119,452 of record NC_054713.1, on the reverse strand, counting down.
AGCGCGTCTCAAAATCGCTTAAAGCTGAGTACTGTTAGAATGCTACATGTTCTGTGAAAGAAAAACAAAACCTCCACCAAAAACAACAACAACAACACAAAAAAATAGGTCATGTTCACCGGATCTAGACCCTACAACTGGCTAATTTTACATTTAGTAACTATTTCATATATTTTTCTTTATGTACACATGGACACAAAGTGTTCCCAAACCCAACATATTTACATCAATCGTATCATCTAAACATGATGAATGAATGACTGACTGACTGAATGAATGAATGAATGTTTAACGACACCCCAGCTCGAAAAATACATCGGCTATTGGGTGTCACACTGTGGTAAAAGCAAAACAAATTTGATAATCAACATGAATATAAAATTTCAAGAGTCAAATAAAAACACAGTGTAAAGAACTGTGCAAAAAATACAAATATCACAGATATATAAAATTAAAATTTAGAAAAGAAGTCCGTATCACGTAAAAATTGCAATAAAAGTTCTGGACATTTCTTTGTCCAAAGATATCTTTTCGAGTTGCTGTTAAATGCTTACACTCCACCAAAATGTGTCACACAGTCACACTGAGGTGGAGGATCTTTCTTCAAGATAAATGAATGGGTCAAGTAAGTATGACCGATGCGGACACGACACAAGACTACCTCATCCTTCCTGCACTATCTGTAGGAGGACTGCTACTCTCCCAAGACTGGCTTGATAACACGAAGCTTGTTCGCAACCGCACCGTCCCAATCACGTTGCCAAGTCGAAAATATAAATTGGTTGATATTAAGTTTAAAATCAGTATAAGGTACACCAACCCTGACATGAATATCAAACATTTGATAATTGTGACATATAGTCTTAGAAGAAACCTCCTACAGTTATTTTCCTTAGCAGATCTGAAAGATAAAACCGTTATCCGCAATGAAGACCATATCTTTGCACAATGCAGAGTCGAAATGGCATTTGGCAAAATAGTGGGTGAATGCATGAATGTCTATCTAGTGCTTCTCTACCATAATTTAGAAGACCTGGTTTTGGGCGACATTACAGTTGGAAACTTACTTACGTACTTTTGTTTTTGTTTTGGTCAAATGACATTTGTGCAATGATTAACTGAATTAGCAACACTGGTTACATACTATTGATTAAACCAAAACTAGATCAACGTTATGTTGTTTTTGTTTTGAGTGACATGACAATTTACATGGTGGAGATGAAAAACTTGGAGAAGAATATTTTTAATTTTTAACTAGAAGTGTTGTTTTTTCAATGTTGCATTCGACACCCGATAGCGCAGACAACGAAGGATTCCTTGATGTTTCTTATTATGGAGATGTGTGTGGTTGTTTTCCAGGTGGTAATTCCAATTTAGATCAGTTTTCTTCAAAAACACATTTCTTTGCTGAGACATATCGCCGCAAAATGAATGTGAGGAAAATTATTAATTGTGGAAAATGTTCTGGATTATCAACGAACAATGCCTTACGTGTTTGGGTGACATGACCATTTACACATTTCTGTGAAATGATAAATGGTATATCAACCTGTGAATCCTCTGAATCTCAGCATATATTACTTCCTCCTTAAAAACAAACTTTAATCTTAATGTTACAGCTTAAATATTATTAAATTCCCATATTGTTATGTTGTTCAGAAAAACAAAAGCCACACTTTTAATTTGTATAGCGCATGCGTTTTCAATATATACATACACACACACACACACACACACATATATATATATATATAAGGTAGGGTCACTATCACGTTGTTGAGTTTAGAGGTATAAAATATACCTCTTAAACAAAAGCCACATTTTTAATAAAAAAGTGTTTGTCGTTTTTTTGTGAATCTATCGATGTATAACAGTCACAAAATTAATAAAATAGCGTACCGTATCGAAGCGATTTTATACTACATCTGTGACTGATATACATCGATAAATAAAAAAAAACACCCCCCAAACACTTCTATTTATTCAAAAATACTAAAAAAAATCAGTTTCTAGTCCTTTTCGTGACCTGTTTTACGTAATGTCGTCCCAATTGACGCAATGAAGGAAGGAAGGAAATGTTTTATGTAACGACGCGCTCAACACATTTTATTTACGGTTATATGGCGTCAGACATATGGTTAAGGACCACACATATATTGAGAAGAGAAACCCGCTGTCGCCACGTCATGGACTACTCTTTTCGATTAGCAACAAGGGATCTTTTATATACACCATCCCACAGACAGGATAGTATATACCACGGCCTTTGTGACACCAGTTGCGGAACTCTAGCTGGAACGAGAAATAGCCTAATGGGCCCACCGACAGAAATCGATACTAGAACGATCGCGCATAGGCGAGCGCTGTACCACATAGCTACATAACCCCTGGATTCTCAATGAATAGTAGTTATTTGTTTTGAATGGGGTGGGGTGTATTTTCTTAATACAGAATAGTACATGCCATGGCCTTTGTTACACCAGTTGTGGAGCGCTGGCTGGAATGAGAAATAGCCCAATGGGTCCGCCGACGGGGATCGATCTTGGATCGACCGCGCACCAAGCGAACGCTTTACCACTGGATAACGTCCCGTCCCCTTGACGCAATGACGTCATCTTCTGATGGTTATTGAAGGATAACATTCATTTATAAGCGACGTCGTCCAATCAGAGTAAATCTTATAACGGCTGGAAGTTTGTTATTATATATAGAGCAGGAGTTTTCGATACAGGTAAGGTAGGGTCTCGATCTCGTCTAATCTAATCATTTCCAGAACCAACCTTGTCACGCTTGAGTGTAAAACATTAATAATCATGACATATGTTTATGTGCATTCCATTCCCATGCACTTACAGAACAACACATTAGTTCCAGACATTGTACAACGTTTTCACCATGCGACAATTCCTTTGGTTCATGTGCATAGTATATTTAGTATATACGTCAATCAGAGGTAAGGCCCTTTTGGGACGTTAGCTCGTATATATAATTGCATTTGAAAAAACAAATAGTGAAATTCAGTCATAGTACATAAATGATTCGTATGCGTTTATTATGTTTTCGTCTGCCCAATTTTCTAACAGAATAGCAGCCTTCAATAGAAAATAAGTGCTCGCTGTAAAGTCTTAATCGCTAAGTATATCTTTAAACCGTTAACAAAAAATATTATCATTTAATTATTACTTTATTTTATCTTCCTATAAAATGTCTGTGGCGGGTTGTTGCTCCTTTGTAGATGTGATAGGTCATAGGATCGATCCCACGCGGTGGACTGTGTTTTTTGTATCGCCAGTACCGACCTATGTTTCACGACTGGTAATATCATAGGCAATATGTAAAAGTGGTTTTTTGTAGGTTTTTATAACAATATTTTGTAAATATTTGTTTTAAAATAAGGATTTCACATACGATTGTTTGCATTACAAATGTTTTACATAATTTTTTATAAGCGTTTAATATCACTGCATACTTCTCCGACAAAACAAATAAATATTTGCATTAAAATTTACTCATTTATTCAAAAGACGTCTACAGTGTAGATAATACAAACGACTGCACATCAGATTCTGTGTTTTGTAAATATTATCTAGATGTTTTGATTGAATGTTTTTGCATAATGTTTTGCAAAATGTTTTGCATTACATTTTTGCATATTTATCTGCAGATGTTTACGGCGAAAACTGTAACACAGTAAACGACTGCACCGTTACGGCGTGTTCCAGTGGCGGAACGTTAATGTGCACACATGAGGGGAAGTGCACGTGCGGAGTCCAGTGCAGGAACGGAACTAGTTACAGTATGTCATTGTCACCCTTGTATCCAAAAAACCCATGAGAGTTTGCATACCCTAGTCATCTTCTACACTCGTCCCACAAGTTATCAGTCAGAATGTCCAATCAATAAAAACATAATTACATACTTGAATCAACGGGTTAATTCACTCATGGGCGTACATAGGGGGGGGGGGGGGGCGGGTTCAATGGGTTCGACCGAACCCCCCCCCCCCCACCTGAAATCGGTTTTTTTTATAATTTAATATATCTGACATTGATATCTGACATTATTATATTTACTCAACATAGAAATATATGCCCAATATCTCTGCAATCTATTTTGGAACCCCCCTTTTCAAAATCCTATGTACGCCCATGGCACTAGATTTTGCGGTTTTTATTTATTTGTTAGTTTGTTTGTTTTATTTTATTTAATTATTTTGCGGTTCTTATTTATCAATTTATTTATTTATTTATTTATTTATTTATTTACTAAATAATATTGTTTCAGCTGTCTGTTTTGGACACTGGACAGATATCCTGACATGAGAAATATCAGCTTTCAACAACAAAAATAAAATGATTTCAAATTTAAGGATTATATTAAAATTATTTCACACCCAGGTAGCACCAAAACCCACTATCAAATGTTTTGAAACGTGCTGTGTATAAATAAGAACCTTGATAGATTCACAAAAATTAATTTACGTTTTAACAGTGCTAAATGTACTAAATAAATGTATTTTGAGCAAGATATAGAATGTCTCCAAGTTGCAGTATAGCATACTGTACACTGGCGAAGCCAGGATTTTATATTGAGGGGAACAACCCATATTGGGGTTGGGGGAGAGGCAAGCCACACTATGTATGTATGTATGTATGTATGTATGATTTTTATAAAATTTTATACAGTAAAACATTTTTTAAAGTTTGATTGGGGTGGGGGGCATGGATCCACACACACACACACACACACACACACACACACACACACACACACACTCGCTGCACCACTGAGATTATATTTTTTCTCTTCGTTCAACTAATGGTGTTGTTTATCAATTTGATATACTGACTGATGCATTAAACCATTAAACCAGGCTTGACACTGTTCTTTAACACTGGTACTCTAACCATTCAGAAATAGTATCTCAAATTATAAAGCTAATGTTAGCATGTTCTACAACTGTTATTTAACAACCATGAAATATTAGTAAAACGGTTAGCTTTGTGTTGTTCTAAAGCTTTTGAAGAACAAAATTGTATATAATTAAGTTTCCTCCTTGCATGCAAATGAATAATTATAAAATTTGCTATATACATATAACTTTTATTTATTTATTTTATATATCTATATATCGGGTGCACTATGTCAGTATTGTAATATACGTGCACATTATCTCAGTATTACAATATAAATATATGTCAATGTTATTTTATCTTTGTTACACAAATTGTATTTTCACAATATATGTCTGTCTGTATGTATATATTATGTATGTGTGTGTGTGTGTGTGTGTGTGTGTGTGTGTATATATATATATATATATATATATATATATATTATGTGCTCAAGGTCATTAGGCCTAATTCAAATAAAAGTTTACATTTTTATAATTTTATTTTACAATAAACGTTTGTGGGTAAAAACAAGTATGACAATCACGACTGGATTGTTAAAATTAACCTTAAGAACTTACCGTTATAATTAAATGAATGCGAAATTTACTCCATGAGATATATATTATTATGCTGTAAAACTAAGGAATACACATTTGTTTCGCAAAAATATGATATGGGTGGAAAAATAATTTTAAGAAACGCATATAGACGTTAGCAGAGAAGGGGTTAATTGATCATGTTTCACTCCTTTGGCCTATGAAAACATCATGTTCTATCACCACGTACAGCACCAAGTAAAGCGTCTGGTTTTAAGGGAATCTGGTTTATAGAGGTTTTGTTCTGTAGTGACATTTGAAACGGAACCATGGAAAACATATGGTTTTGAGGCAAATTCTGTTTTACAGAGCGTTCGGTTTTGAAAGATTTCACCGTATATATTAATCATCTGATCAGTCAACCAAAAGTTCGACAAAGCATCTTTACCATATTCATCTGAATAACAACTGATAATTTTCTCTCATTGACAGCTCACGCATGCGGTAATGACCCAAAAATTCCGGACAGCGCCGAATGCCAAATATGGTACGAGTTCGAAGCCGACCATTCGTGCGAGTGCCAGGACGGCCATTTGCATTGCATTGATAGTCTTTGTCACTGTGGATTTCCTCCTAATTAATGAGAGATCCACTTGTTTTCAGGATCCGTTACAAATTAACCAGATACGAATAAAGGTTTCGTCATGATGTAGTTTTATGACCTTTTCTTTTTACGATGCCAAAAAGATGTTTTTGACTGCAAATAAATCTAACTGATTTAAAGGTTGACAGGATCACAACTAGCTAGGATGTGGGTAAGAAAGTGGCGTAGGGAAAACTGAGTATTTTTCCTGCTTTGAGAATTACGAAAGAAGTGTTAAATGATTAGTTAACAGCAAACATATGTTCGAGATTGTAAGTTATAAAAACAGAGGACTCTGTGTATATTTATAACAAAAACAAAACAAAACAAAACAAGACGAAGAAACGAGAAAAAAAATAGAGAATGAAAGACAGAAAAACAAAAAACAGAAACACAACAAAACAAAAGAAAGAAAAACAAAACCCCAGAAAAAAGCAAAGCAAAATATAACAAAAACAACCCCCACAAAAAACCCACAAAATGAAACAGAAAAAACCCACAAGCCCACCACGACACAAAAGACAAGAAAATCCACCTAAAACAAGACAGATAAATTCAACCTTTTCTAGATATAAAAAAATAAGATAACTAATCATGCAGCCAAACTTACTGCAAAAGACTACACATCCATAGTCCGTCTCACAGCCAACGCCTTTTTCCTACAAGGTATTTATTTCTCAGCCGATTTATTGGTAAATTGCACACAATGTTTTTTTTATTTCCAAAGCACATTTATTTTTCTTCTTACGTCAAACCAAACTGAAATTATTTACAAGAAAAAAACCCTAACAACATTTGTACAGACAGATGGGACGGACTATAGTTATCTAATTGCACAGTATTCCAGAGATGACGCAGGAAGAGGTGAATGGTGAGTAAGTAAGGCGAAGCCATAAAACACGTTAACAGTGCATTTTTATTTCCTTTGTTTCACAAGAACATATCCACAAAACAGGGGCCACTGTTGGTCACTTCCCGTAGTAGTAGTAGTAGTAGTTGTAGTAGTAGTAGTAGTGGTAGTGGTAGTGGTGGTGGTGGTGGTGGTGGTGGTGGTAGTAGTAGTAGTAGTAGTAGCAGTAGCAGCAGCAGCAGCAGCAGCAGCAGCAGTTGCAGTGGTGGTGGTGGTGGTGGTAGTAGTAGTAGCAGTAGCAGTAGCAACAGCAGCAGCAGCAGCAGTTGCAGTGGTGGTGGTGGTGGTGGTGGTGGTGGTAGTAGTAGTAGTAGTAGTAGTAGTAGCAGTAGCAGTAACAGTAGCAGCAGCAGCAGCATCAGTTGTAGTGGTGGTGGTGGTGGTGTGGTAGTGGTAGTGGTAGTGGTAGTGGTAGTGGTAGTGGTAGTAGTGGTAGTAGCAGTAGTAGCAGTAGTAACAGTAGTAGTAGTAGTAGTAGTAGTAGTAGTAGCAGTAGCAGTAGCAGTAGCAGCAGCAGCAGCAGCAGCAGCAGTAGCAGTAGCAGTAGTAGTAGTAGCAGTAGCAGTAGTAGTAGTAGCAGTAGTAGTAGTAGTAGTAAACGTTGAACCAGAGGAGACTATAGTTTACACACCACCATTAATTACTTCCAGCAATTCAATACAATTTCTGTCAGAATATATTCAGTGAAAAATACAATACTATCGAGAGGGTCATGTGAATATTATTTTTAGGGAGTGCTCTCAACTGACAAGTACCGTCTATAAAATCAACATAGGTCGACCAAGAAATGTTTCAGTTAAAAGCGCTCATGCATGGGCATCGCCTCGTGTTGCTGTTATACAAGTGGCATTATACGGTTCCCTCCCATTCTGCCTACAAGCCACTTTGCCTACACCCATGTTGCCTACAACCCAGTATGCCTACACTCAGTTTGCCTACAGTGTGTAAAAGTGACATCCCCAGTTCATAGTGGGACAATCCCTATTATTTTGTGTCTCAAAACAATATAAAAATATTGTATTACATAAACAATTAAGATTATAATGAATATAAGTAATGCAATTGGGGCTTAGTTGCACAAAGGTGATTTCATGCTCTTTATGGTGATTAGTATTAGTCCAATGATCCCATACTGTGATCTTTAATATGTGATCAAACTGAAATGGCCTTCATGATTCTTTGATATAGGATTAAAGTTCAACTTTGTACAACATATTTGTTTAATATTTGTGAGGTCATTTTATAGTTTAATTGTTTTTGTTGTGTAATGTTAATCGTTTTTATAATAAAATATGTGTTTGTCATATTATTTTGTCATTTTATTTTTATACATAGGGACCATACATGGAATGCTTCACTTTTAACTGGGGATGGCATCTTTTCATACTGAGTGTAGGCAAAGTGGGTTGTAGGCAAACTGAGTGTAGGCAAAGTGGGTTGTAGGCAAACTGGGAGGACACCTATTATACCACTTGCACAGTTGTTATCAGTTAGTACTACATATTAATGGGTTATTTAAATACTACAGATGTAGTACTTAAGTGTAATCATCAAAGAAAGATTTCAAAAAGTATATCAGACACGACAAATGGTGGTTGTTGCCTGTAGGTTTCGTCTCCGTCTGTCTGTCTATTATTTGCCTGTCTGTCTGTCCGTCCGTCCGCCTGTTACATATTTGTGCTTTTTCCCGTGTTTCAAGAGCTAAAATTGTGATACAACTTTATCATTTACTGTTACAGATCAAGTTTTATTTTCATAGCGATTAATCATTTTGCACAAAGTTATGGCCCTTGAACTTAGGAAATATGAATCGGGCTACGCTTTACCGCTGGGCTACGTCCCGTCCAGTTAAAATAAAATGAAATTTATCTTCAATGTCATCGCGAAATTTTCTTTTTATTGCTCGTTCAATTCCATATTATCTTCCTTGCTCAATGAGTAGTTATAGGAATACTATTAGAAATGTTTTGATAATGATGGCGTGGAATCTCTCACACGTTCAACCGGAGGGACTAATAAATCAATGTGCTCTAGTGGTGTCGTTCAACACAAATAAACCTAAACTAAATAGTGGTTGTAATGTTTGTCGGAATGCATTTATTGGTTTCGAAAACCCCCACAACATTTTAACTCAATAGTTTTGTAATGTTTGTTGGAATGTCTCTTAAAAAACAACAACAAAAACAACAACAAAAACAACAACAAACAAACAAAAAACCCCAACATCTTAAACTCAGTAATGGTTGTAATGTTTGTCGGAATGTCTTGATTTTTTTGACAGGGGAAAGATTGTCGATGACGTGACGTTGGAGGCGTTACCAATTCCATGTGATTTTCAGAATGGATCGTGATAAAGGCCATGTGCTATTTCTCTTGTGTTTTGTCGTGATAAGAAAAATATGATGTAGGCCAACTACAATCCCTACATTTGTCATTCATCATTCCAACAAACCACCAGGATGAAAGTCGCAATCGTGGTCCTTGTGCTAGCGGTGGCATCAGTTTCAGGTATGTTCACATAAAGAGACTGTTATGAGTGTGCTGCCATTGTAAGATATTTCTGACTAATAAATCTGAATGCAAAAACTGTATTCCGTGATCAAAATCATATCTCTAAACAAGGCAGTGTTGAAAGGATGTTTTAAGCAAAGTCGTGACTACTTACATGATCCACTGTCAGGTGTTTATCCTTAGGAGGACTGCCACTCCCTTAGGAGATCCGTAAAGGTGTCTCATCCCTCCAGAACCACCTGTAGGAGGACTGTCAATACAAATACTATCTTAGAAAACTCAAACTTGCATAGGATAGAGCTGAATAAAGTATATACAGCTCTGATGGTTTGCAGTCGTGAATCACTGTAAAAACAGTGATGGTGTCAGGTGTTCTCGAAAGGTGAGCATATCCTGCTCCACCGGTGCCACCCGCCATGAGCACACATTACAACCATTAACTCAATAGTTGAAATGCATAGGATGTTCACCAAAATGATGAACAAAAACAACATGTACACGGTCAAAATAGAGTATTGCATTAGACATGATTTTAGCCAGTGACGTGTCATATAGTTAAATGGCCTCTGAATGTCTACCATAAGATGTTTTGAAGGCTTCCGGGAATACTTGGATGTTATTATCTTGATCAAACAACTTCTCTTCCAGACCAATATGTCTGTCTTTAAAATCGGCTTATGGTGAGCATTTCCAAGGGCATTTCAGAAGTTGCGAAATGTAGACACCAAAAGCTGGAACAGAAGGAATGTTGTTCGACACGTGGTCGGTTTGCGATCGATCCCCGTCGGTGGGCCCATTGGGCCATTTCTCGTTCCATCTAGTGCACCACGTCTGGTATATAAAATGTAGTGGTATGTGCTATTCTGTCTGGAAAAGTGCATATAAAAGATACCTTTCTGCATTTGGAAAATGTAGCGGCTTTCCTCTGATGACTACGTGTCAGAATTACCATTCCAACCAAGAAAAAAGAAAAAGAAAAAAACACTAACAAAGAAAAGCAAAGGAAACACACACTAAAAACACTCATTGAACAACAACAATCAAAAACAAGTCAGATCTGATCATGGTTTACTCTTTGTGAAATAATATTCCACTATTTCATTGTGGGGTTGTTGGGTTTTGGGGTTGTTGTTTGTTTAGCTTTTTTTTAAATAATTTTTTCTTCTGAAATTTTTCTGAAATGAGAAAATGTTAACATTTTTTTTTTTCTTCTAAACTTTTAACGCCAAAAACCGTCATCCGCGATCAAAACCGCATCTATGCACAATACGGAGTCCAATATGACAAAATAGTGGTTGATTCCACGAATCTCTCTATTTAGTGCCCGAGGTGATCCTTTGCTGAACAATATATCCTGCCTGCACCGCTCAAAAGAAAACTGCCACTCCCACACTATCACAGGAATAAATGTAGCTGTGACGACATGCACTGACGAATCACTGTTAAAACAATGATGATAAGGTGTTCGCAAAAGGTGAGCACATCCTGACTTTAGATATCAAATAAATGACGTATCTTGTAATAACATTTTATCGCATATTCTGACATGTTGATTTCCGGAGCAGAAGGAATATTATGCGTTTACTATAATTTGTGTTCTACTTTTTTTTATAGTGTATGCTGAAACGTGCTCGTCGGTTCATGACTGCCTTGTAACGGGGTGTAATCATGGGGGATCCCTCGTGTGCGATATCGACGGGAAATGCACGTGCGATAGCGGTCACAATTGCACAGATGGTGAAAATGTCGGGAGTAAGTTTTGTATCATATACTACTACTACTACTACTACTACTACTACTACTACTACTACTACTACTACTACTACTACTACTACTACTACTACCACCACCACCACCACCTACCTACCTACCTACCTACTACTACTACTACTACTACTACTACTACTACTACTACTACTACTACTACTACTACTACTACTACTTCTACTACTACTACTACTACTTACTACTAGTTACTGCTTCTGCTACTACTACTACTACTACCACTACCACTACTACTACTACCACTACTACTACTACTACTACTACTGCTGCTGCTGTTGCTACTACTACTACTACTACTGTTGCTGCTGCTGCTGCTGCTGCTACTGCTGCTACTACTACTACTACTATTGCTGCTGTTGCTGTTACTGCTTCTGCTACTACTACTACTACTACTACCACTACCACTACCACTACCACTACTACTACTACTACTACTACTACTACTACTACCACTACCACTACTACTACTACTACTACTACTACTACTACTACTGCTGCTGCTGTTGCTACTACTACTACTACTACTACTACTACTACTACTACTGCTTCTGCTACTACTACTACTACTACTACTACTACTACTACTACTACTACTATTGCTGCTGTTGCTGTTACTGCTGCTGCTACTACCGTTGTTGTTGTGTAGTTGTTATTGTTAGGCTCATCATTTCATTTTTATTTAGCAAGATTATTAGACTTTGTGAAATGAATTTGATAAAGCGTGTTTTGATCTTGGATTTCAGAATAAACTTAACTTATGGACGAACTTACAAAACAGCAAACTCACTGACCGATAAACTAAATACATAACCATGCACATACTAAATGATAAATGGATAAATACATAATAAATACTAAATCATAAATAAATTAATAAATAAATAAACAGACAGATAGATAGACAGACAGACAGACATACTGACAGATAGATAGATAGATATATAGACAGACAGACATACTGGCAGATTGATAGATAGACAGACAGACAAACAGACAGACTGGCATATATATATACATACATACATACATACATACATACATACATACATAGATAACTATGTTACTGATGTCAAACTATATCAATTTGTCTTAGATCAAACAGCTCTGTGTACTGGTTCTGCAGGAGTCATGTAATACACAATTTGGCCCATTGCTTATAATTAGTAATGACATCATTACTAACTATCGTTTCAGTTTTCTGCAGGAGTAACCAGCGTTGTAGAGACTGGTATGATTCGTCCACCCATCACAGATGTGAATGCGCAGACACACACAACCTGCATTGTATCGACAGCCAATGCAAATGTGGATATCCCCCAAACTGTTAGTACTCTAACAGCGCTTCAATATAATTTGTAATTTATTATGTCTGTCTTTCTGACTGTCTGAATGGATTCACATATATAACCAGGCCTAGTGCGCAGGGAGAAGGTTTCAGGGATTGAAATCCCTCCCTGCTCAAGCATATGTTCTCTATTTTTTTTCAATATATGTCAATATATAACTTCGACCACACATTTTAAACTTCGCTCGCCACACTTTCGATTCTTACCCCCTGTTTAATATAAACATTTTAGGTGATAATGTGTGTGGCTATGTTGATTGGTTGCAAAGCTATGATATATTTTGTTATCCCTACCCCAATATAGTGTACATGAATTCGTCCTCGCCTTACTATGTTTATGGGGTGATATCCACCAAAAAGATACTCCTTAACAAAAGTCTATCATACTAATTTGTTAACTACAGATACAGGGCTATTGAAAAGACACCATGAGAATTTGCTGGCCCAGGTGATACTAATTCGTTAAATTTCAGGGTCTGGTCCATGGACTATGTGACCTATCTAATCTTCCAACATCAAGAATAGTAAATATTTAGATTTAAGAGAAAAGAATAAATCAATTGTCATTCTTCTATGGACGATCTCCAAAGTCATTTATATAATCATTCGAAAGCGTAATAGTTAATTATTACAGTAAACGTTTACATCATTTAGCAAAATACTCAAAGACCTTAAATACTACACAGGGTCATGGATATGTTTAAGTGCATTAAATAATTATCACATGTTGAAATTCATTATTTCTATTCATAATCTGTCCTGGACTGGCTATCCAGAGACTTTGCCCGCGACAGACATGCCTGAAACCTTAGTGGTATATGGGCATGTTAAAAATACTCACTCACTCTATTCAATAATCATACTAGACAGAGGGAAGGGTGACAACTGCCCCTTTAGTGCTGCAGCAAAACCCTAAAATGTTCTCACCTGACACCTTTTTACCATGTATTTCAACCATTCTACCCTCAAAATTATTTGTAATCCATGTAAAAATGCATAGTGATTCGTCTGCAAACTTATATAATTGTTGGGTAGTAATGCTAATATGAGTTTAATGCTGATATCCATTTTCGTTTAATTCGGGAAAAAGCCATGGGAGCTCGTACGCCTATGTTTCAATTGTATTTATCTTCTTTTTCAGAATGACACTTCTTTGATGGATACACACATCATATTACGTGGTTGTATGTATTTCTTTGGTGCAATAAAATGAACACGTCAGCGTTATTATCAGGAGGAACCAAGGATTTCATTGTTGTTGTTACTTTAAAAAAAAATACCAATACAATGTTATTAGTTTTTAAAATTCATTAATTTACATTTAAAACATTGTTTTAAAGTCACCACCACCCCATTCATTTCCAAGGGCTATGAAACGTTATGACCCGTATAAAATAAAATTCCATTCATTGCGTCATAAATCGTGAAAATATGCGATTGAATATCTATATCTATATATATATATATATATATATATATATATATATATATATATATATATATATATATTAATTAATTAATTAATTAATTAATTAGAGAACATTACACCAGCGGTCGACACATATAAATTATCTTACAACGAGTTGTTTAAAACATGTTTCTAACGAGTGAAAGCGAGTTGGATCCGTTTTAAAACAACGAGTTGTAAGATAAATTATATGTAACAGACATGAAGATAGGGCGGGACATAGCCCAGTGGTAAAGCGCTCGCTTTGGGATCAATCCCCGTTGGTTGGCCCATTGGGCTATTTCTCGTTCCAACCAGTGCAACACGACTGGTATATCAAAGGTCGTGGTATGTTCTATCCTGTCTGTGGGATGGTGCATATGAAAGATCCCTTGCTACTAATGGAAAAACGTTATAGTTTCCTCTTTAAAATTATACGTCAAAAATTACCAAATGTTTGACATCCAATAGCCGATGATTAATAAATAAGTGCACTCTAGTTGTGTCGTTATACAAAACAAACTTCAGACATGAATGCATAATTCTGTTTCTTGCATATCCTAAAAAAAGTTTAACACAAATGTATACGTCTTTTTAAATTAAAAAGCTCTTGACTTACGAGTCACACGATATTAGTTTCCAGTAAACTTATACGTGACATAGCAATCCATTTCGATTGTGCAATTTTCTTTATATTGGATGGAATAGCTGGGTCATCACCTAGGAACAGCCAGTTTATGTGTTAGGGGACGTCCATAATTTTCAACATTTTCACAAGTGTACAAAGAGTACAATTCAAGATAGCAAAAGGCAAATATAGGTTAACGTTAGCCTCAGGGACTGTTGTCTCTAATTCCCCAAATTATACCAAATTCGTGTTGTTTATACATCTCCACAGAATATAACCAAATCTGGCTTTGAGCTTTAAATTCCATATCAAGTGCAATATTTAAAGAAAAAGGTGGGGCGCGCGCGCGAGAGAGAGAGAGAGAGGGAGAGAGAGAGAGAGAGAGAGAGAGAGAGAGAGAGAGAGAGAGAGAGAGAGAGAGAGAGAGAGAGAGAGAGAGAGAGAGAGAGAGAGAGCCGTGTCAGACCCATTTAAAACCTAAACATATGCAGTTTTCAACAGACAAAAAACACCCCTACATACTCCAGTATGTCACTGCTGGGGCTATGTCATGAGCGGACGTGCCTGAACCTTCATTCGATATAGACACGTTAATACAGTTACTCGAACTCGGAGCCCATATTAATGCCAGTCTTGATGCATTGGTAGCAACACAATATGCCAAATGGGTCTGCCTATTCATCAAGGTAGATTTTTATATTTTTATTTTTTGAGGACACATCCTACCTCAATACTAGAGAGCCATATTCTTCTTTATATGATAAACTAACCACATGGTCTTTTCTCTTGTGTGTGAGTGTATATTTTTGTCCCGATGTCCCGATAAGGTAATCACAAGTGGCGTTGATATAACATTTCTGTTTTTCACTTGATCCATTTAGTCTCGATTACAATGAAACTTCTTCTTGTTTTTCTTGCAGTGGCTGTAAACTCAGTTTCAGGTATTTTCATTTGATTTGTTTTTCAATGCTCGTCAAGGTCGTACCTATTCGGATGTATGTAAAGGCATTGGACGGAGATTGAGGAGGGGGGGGGGGGGGGGGGGGCAAAAAGATTCAGGAAATAATAATATGTTGTGTACTCCAGTATATAAAGATATAAAAAAGAGTAATTTTAGTGTAAATGTGCATCTTTTGTTTATCCCCTGCGCGTGCTGTAACCTCACCGTGGTGCAGTGGTGTAACATTCTCTTTGAGAATGGCCAATACAGCACAAATTGAAGTTTAGAATAAAAGTCAGTATCTATCTGTGATATTTGTATTTGTATTTTTGCACAGTTCTTTACACTGTTTTTATTTATATCTTGAATTTTTCTATTGATGTTGATCATCACCTTATGTTTCCATTACCATAGTTTGACACCCAATAGCCGATGTATTTTTCGTGCTGGGGTGTCGTTAAACATTCATTCATTCATTCGGTCATTCATTCATTCTTTTGTTTAATCTATCTTATTAAGGGCGGGGTGTAGCTCAGTAGTAAAGCGCTCGCCTGATGCGCGGTCGGTCTGGCATCCATCCCCGTCGGTGGGTCTATTAGGCTATTTCTCGTTCCAGCCAGTGCAACACGAATGGTATCTCGAAGGCTGTAGTATGTGCTATCCTTTTTATGAGAAGGTGCATATAAAAGATATCTTGCTACTAATGGGGAATTGTAGCGGGTTTCCTCTCTAAGACTGTATGTCAGAATTACCAAATGTTTGACATGCAATAGTTGATAATTATTAAATCAATGTGCTCTACTGATGTCGTTAAACAAAACAAACTTGAACTTATTTTATTGGCGTAGTCAGCATTTTTTACCGATTGGCAATGGTTGGGAAGCATCCACACTGCCTACGAGTCGTGTTATGAAGCGACAGTCAAATGTAAAAGATGTTATTTCGCACAGACATCAAATGCTTGGACCAGATGGTATATTCTATATATTTTATTTGTGTTTTAAGTGTATACTCGTACGTTTAGACGTCAAATGCTGGAAGAGAAGGTGTACTATATATTTTTATTTGTGTTTTAAGTGTATTCTGAAATGTGTAGACATCAAATGCTGGAACAGAAGGTATATTGTATATTTTGTGTGTGTTTCAAGTGTATACTGAGACGTGTGAAACGGTCCAAAATTGCACTGTGACAGGGTGTAACACGGGTGGAAATCTCGTGTGCGATTTCGACGGACAATGCACATGTGAAACCTTCCATAAGTGTACGGACGGTGAAAATGTTGGAAGTAAGATGATTAAAAATATTTTTTCTTCGACAATGCAATAACGTAAAATATTTAACTCAGTGGAATATATAGAAGAAACAAAAAACAACAAACAACCAACCTAAAACAATAAACATAAACGGAAATTTAACTCCCCCCCACCCCCCATCAAAACAACAACACAAAACGGAAAAGCTAAATAAATACCGGAAAAAAATCCCCCCCCCCCCAAAAAAAAAAAAGAGAAAAAAAAGTACAAGAACAAACAACAAAAGAACAACACGACACCCTGCCCCTGATAAATGTAGTTTTGTGTTTATCACATACCCTAAAATGGAGAAAGCAAATGTCTTCCTCGAATCATTTATTTCGTTTTAATTTTGATTATTACCTTTGGCACATAGGTCAAATATTGTTAAAACAGTAACACACCACACACACACAATCACACACACACACACACACACACACACACACACACACACACACACACACACACCACACATACATACACACACACACACACATACACACACACGGACACACACACACAAAGATACACACATACACACGCAGACAGACACACACACACACACGCACGCATGCATATATACACACAAACAAAAACAGACCCCCCCCCCCCCACCACCACCACCCCCACAACAAACACCTCGAAAAACACCAAATCAACAACAACAAAATAAACACCAAATCAACAACCACCCGCCCTCCCCATAATTTTTGGCTTTTTCGCATCATTTCAGTTCAGTGTTTTAGCGCCAGGTCTTGCAGAGGCTGGTACGATTCGTCCACTGAACACAAGTGCGACTGCGCGAACACTCACAGTCTTCACTGTGTCGACGGAATATGCAAATGCGGATATCCATCAAGCTGGTAGTATTGTTGTATTCATTTGATATATTTTCGTGTTCTACAGCTCGTTTATGTTTTGAATACCAGTATGCTAAACACTCACACATCAGAACTCAACCTTGGCGGTAGCCCGGGCTGTTTGAGCTTTCGATTTCTCAGTTGGGCTACCAGATGTCTAAACACGGTAGTCCGCCGTGCTACTATAGTTTTTGGCACATCCAGTTACAACACAATCAACACGATGCTTAAACATCTAAAACAACATGTTTTAATAAAATAAATGATTTGAGTTTCTTTTACAGGAAAGCTGTAAGACCCATTTTAAAGAAATTGAAAATAAAATCAAACCCTCTTACCCAAATGATAGTCTTTGATTCTGTTTATGTAGTCTCTCTCTCTGTCTCTCTCTCTCTCTCTCTCTCTCTCTCTCTCTCTCTCTCTCTCTCTCTCTCTCTCTCTCTCTCTCTCTCTCTCTCTCTCTCTCTCTTTGTTTGTTTTTTTTTTTTTTTTCTTTTTTAATGCGAGTCCACATCAAATGTTTTGCTTATAGACTTCCCATTCTTAAGTTCAGAAATGTTTTGGAATGCCATTAGGAAATGTGGTTAAAAAGAAAATTTAATGAAATATATTAAAATGGCAATCACACCCTCTATCTTGATTGTTATTCGTGCTTACATTAGTATATTAATGCCAATCATTTTTATTTTAATAGCATTGTTTTAGTTTCTTTACTAATGTATCGACTGACAAACTCCAGATAAACAGTATCTACAATATATACTTTCAGAAAGAATCTGCGATTCCGAAAGTGCAGGCCATTTGAAACAATAATGAACGACGAGAAAGAAATCTACCATTAAGACCTTTTCGTCAAATGAGTCCTTTTTTAATCTGATACTACCATTATTTCGTTCACTGGAAATAAAGTATGCATAACTATTAATTTGCTTTGTTTGTTCCTTTGTTGATGCTGTTGTTATTTTAATAGCAAAATAGATCATGCCACTAAAGTCCTAATAAACGTATTCACAACATGTTTAGCTTCCCACTGCACGTGTGTTGTGGCCCATTTTGTAATAAACTACCCATTTTGTAATAAAAAAGACCCTTTTTGTAATAAATACCCATTTTGTAATAATAAAAGGCCCATTTTGTAATAAATCTAGGTGCCCATTTTGTAATAAAATTGGACCCATTTTGTAATAAAAATAGGTATCCATTTTGTAATAAAAAAATAGATACCCATTATGCGTGAACGTATAGACAGACATGGAATACCCCTTTTGATATACTGGGGTGATATTTAGCTCGCTTGATGTCCTTAGTTCGCAGGATCGAACCTTCTCGGCGGACCTGACTACCATTAGTTTTGTTCCGTTCCAACCAGTGCCGCACGATTGGTATACCAAAGGCCGTGGCATGTATTTTGCTGTTTATAAATAGGAAAGTGCATATAAAATATCCCTTGCTTTTTTTGGACATTAATGGAGGAGTTATGGTGGAAATAAAACTATAAAACAAATGTAATCAGCACATTTTGGTTTAACCAACGGACTAGTTGGCGGAGATATACAAATTGGACTCATTCATTCGTTTACCCCTTTCTTCTACCTTCCTAGAAATGCAATATTTGGAACAAATATGTTGAACTCTGTCCATATACGGCTGCAACAATCATAACTACAAACACATACTCACAACTTTCTTTTAACCTTGTAATTGCGAATTATTGCGAGTTGGTATTTTCGTGGTATTAATGTAAGACGCATGTGCAAGTAGACGAAGGTATATCGTAATAATTACTCGTTAACTTTTTAATTCAATTAAAATACGTATTCGTGATATTTCGAGTTATTTCAGCCATTACTAAATGTTGTATAAAACAAAAGAAGGCTTTAAATCACAACCGATTTATTTATTACAAAATGGGTACCTATTTTTATTACAAAATGGGTCTAATTTTATTACAAAATGGGCACCTAGTTTTATTACAAAATGGGCCTTTTTTATTACAAAATGGGTACTTATTACAAAATGGGTCTTTTTTCATTACAAAATGGGTACTTATTACAAAATGGGTAGTTATTACAAAATAGGCCCCAACACACGTGCGTCCTGAAAAGTTCTGGGGACAAAGCTTAAAAACTGCGTTAACATTACATTGACCTGGCCTGTCAGTGGGGAAGTGCATCAAAAAGACCCGTTTACTGCTAATGAAACAATGTAACGAAACCCTTCGTCTAAAGACAAGTAAAAAAATTACCAAATGTCAATAGCCGATGATTATTCATCGACGTACTCGATGTTAAATACAACAAACTTTATGAAGGTCTCTTGTAATATACAAACAACCTGTATGATAGGCCTGAACAAGTTGCCTTTCTAGTTGACAATTTTCATAAAGCATACAGCTCAAAACAGACGATACTAATGCAATGCATAGGCTAAAGAATACCATCAAGTATTATGTGTGCACTTCCCCACTGACAGATGAGCACAAGCGACCGCATTTGGTATATCAATAGTGAAGCAGCGATTTGTTTGGCAAAAAACCCTAACAAAATAGGTATGTTTATTAATCAGATATTACCGTACAAATTATGCATGTTTAAATTTTGCTAGAAGCTACCTTCTGCTATATAGAATTAGTAGCTAATTAACGGAATAAACAAACAAAACCAAACACAATTGCAGCGAGACGTCATTTACTGAATACAAAAACTAAAAATTTCAAGAGGCATGACTGCCATTTTCGTTTGTTACTGCTATATACATCATGTACATTGTCGTCTTTATTAAACTGATCTCATGGAGTGAGGGGGGAGGTCGGACAAGATTTTATATATTCAAAACAGAAATATATTTTTATTTAAACGATGTATGCATAAGGAAAATACACGGCAGAATAATAATTGCTGTGCATCTCTTTTCCCATAGAATTTCTTTAAAATAATAATAAATAAATAAATAAATAAATAAATAATAATAATAATAATAATAATAATAATAATAATAATAATAATAAATAAATAAATAATAGTATATATTTTTTAATGTTTCGTACTAACATTTTCCACTCGAATAATCAGAATTTGAGAATAGTATAAGCATCTCGGACAAAAAACACCATCTTTTCCCCACGTGCTAGACTTCATAATACGATTCGTTCCAACCAGTGCACCACGACTGGTATATCAAAGGCCGTGGTATGTGCTATCATGTATGTGGGATGGCACATATACAAGATCCATTGCTACTAATCGAAATGTGTAGCGGGTTTCCTCTCTAAAACTATATGTCAAAATTACCAAATGTTTGATATCCAATAGCCGCTGATTAATAAATCAATGTGCTCTAGTGGTGTCGTTAAACAAAACAAACTTCATAATACGATATTCCATAATGGTATCGCGCACACTCTCCTAATGAGCTCTATGAATGTTAGTAGTGTTGTCAGTTTTGTCATATTTGTATATTTATTATCTCAACACCTCAACTACCTGGGCTATGTGTCCAGGACAGTGGGTTAGTTGTTAGAGGTTATTGAGAGTGTATATTATAGGAATCGCTAACATATTTACCTGAACATTACTTTTTTTCAGTCTTCCTATTGTCAGTACAAACACTGAACAAAATAAATTAAGGGCCAGTAGTCGTTTCGATAATTCTTTGTTAGTGTCATGTTTGGTTAGAAAATTTTCACCACAGGTGTCTTCTAAATATAACAATATGACTCGTGATACAGATACAAAAAGAGAGCTTATTTTATCATTGTGGCATTTAACATATAAAACAAAGATTGTTTTTACATAACGACACCACTAGAACACATTGATTTATTAATCATAAGCTATTGGATGCCAAACAATTCGTTTTTCTTTTTTTCTTATTTGGGCTTTTTGCTTATTACCATATTTGAAGAAAATGGCTAAAATATTTCCTGGCTCTTACTTGATTTTGTTGAGTATAGAAATATTGGTACGACGGCCAAAACAAGCACTGAGTTTACAGTCCGGGATCCACAGGTCTCAAATACCTCGAAAATGGGTTGAACCTGACTTCACCTAACACACTTTTATTTTCTGTTCTATTTGTTTGAATAAGCCTTCTTGTGATAGCATTGGGTGGCTTGCTTTGCCAAAAACTTTGCAAACAAGAAATATGGCTACAGTTATATATATATTATTTAACGACGCCCTCAACACATTTGTTTTACTGTTATATGGCGTCGGACATATTGTTAAGAACCACACATATACTGAGAGAGGAAACCGCTGTCGCCATTTCATGGACTACACCTTTCGACTAGCAGCAAGGGATCTTTTATATGCACCACCCCACAGACAGGATAGTATATACCACGGCATTTGTGACACCAGTTGCGGAACTCCGGCTGGAACGAGAAATAGCCCAAAGGGTCCACCGACGGAAATCGACCCTAGAACGATCGCGCATAGGCGAGCGCTGTACCACATAGCTACATAGCTCCTGGATTCTCAATGTATAGTAGTTATTTGTTTTGAATGGGGTGGGGGGTACTAGCAAAGGAGAGGCTTATTCAAAGACATCATCTTATTTCTGGTAAAGCATATTACAAGTAAACAACAACGTATAAAAATCACGATATGCAAAACTGTACCGCGGTTCGTATGCATTTGCAATATCGCGGTATAGAGGTTTATCGTTGCAGCACTAATATTAAAACAGACTGGCAAATATATTATGATCATTAAACATCGCATCTAAATTCGTAAATAGACCAACAAGGTCACAAAAGATCCCGAGAATTGGCCGATGACGGCACACTGAATGAAAAATGGCAACGCTGTTGTTTCGCGTTATTTATAATTTCAAGTATGGAAGCATAAGGACATCATGACAATTGAAATAACTGCTGACATTCGAGCAGTTGAATGTATCTTACACAGCTCACGATAAGACGGGAACTGTTCCAGTAGTTATTCCTATAAATTTAGCAGTCTACGGAATGATGCAAGGTGTTTAAATACTACCTCCAAGATAACGTGGTACAAACGTCATTTGTTTTTTCATAGCTTTGACGATTTTTTAAATTATAATTACTATTTTAAAATGTAAATAACCATCTAGTATTTATTTGAATAAAACACTGAAATTATATGCTGTATTAATAGACAGTATTTTGATGTGAAGTTCATTACTGACCTGGGTCCATATTTTCGAAGCAATCTTAGCCTACGAAATCGTAAAATCGTCGTAAGCTATGACGTCACTATGGCGTGCGCTGTAGTGACGTCACACCCTACGATGATTATAGGATTTCGTACGACTAAGATAGCTTCGAAAATATGGGCCCAGCCTTTTATTTTACGACCCTTATCTGTTTCGATGCAATATATTGACATGTAATTTTAAAGTTTCACTGACATTACTCATTAGCATGTAAATATAAACATGCACATACATACGACAGTTTGACATATGTTTAGGGTTTGATAGTTATACAATATGAAAACTACAGTTGTTTTAATGTACATACAGATGGTATGCTTTTGGCCAGTTTAAGTTCATGTATAAAAAAAATAATAAAACATTGTGAAAGTAAAATTTAAAAACAACATGGATATACTTCAACTTTCATGGCTGGTTGCTGTCGGTAGTTCTGCTTGTCCAACTGGGAAAGTAATTAAACTATAGGTGGATTAATTGCTCAAACAAGTGATGAAATCTCAAATGTCCCGATTTAACAGAAAACAGTATACATGAATATATGGTCATATTTTTTGTTTGCAATGTTTCCAGCAAAGAAGAACAACCAATTGTTTACCCTGAAAGTCTGTTGTAACAAATAAATAACAAAGCAAAACTATGTTGTGCGGAGTCAGGTCCATCCACATTTCAAGCCCTTGGATTCTGGACTATTCGCCAGACGTTCGCTGGATTGGATTATGTGCTTCACGGCAAACCAAATATCCATGCAAGGAACCATCAAATGGTTGGCGAACGTCAGCTGGCTGGACTTTAGGCAGAAGAACAGTGACAAACAGCTTTGACTGTTATGATATGCAATGCTAAAAAGATATCCAACTGCCATACTTGTGGTGTAAACACAGGGATGATACATTCATTTAGAATTGAATGCCATATAGTATACTGTATTAATATTTAGTAGAATGACTATTCTCTTTTTCTAAAGTAGAAGTGTAAACATAATGCATAAAATCCTTAAAGACGAAACACCTCAATATCTACTTGATGAAATATTATCATATGTTAATCCCAATAATCGTTTCACACTCAGAAAACAACGTCCATTCACTCCACCAACATACCATACTAATTCATAAAAAAACAGCTTTATTCCTAATACTTTGGAGTCATGGAATGTTTAACTAAAAATTAACCATGTCTACAAAACTATAAACAAATTAATAAAAAAAGGGAAATCCCAATCCTTTATCTACTCTCTATCTTTATGGAAATCGTGAATGTAACATTATCCATTGTCAGCTTCGTAACTCTGCTAGCAACCTAAACTGTCATTTAATTTGAAGCCATTTTTCTGGGTGTATACTACCAAATCAAATCCCATAGACGACAATAGTAACATATGTGGCTAAAACTCCTACCTGCAGCGTATCAATCAACATAAACGCCACGGATATAAATACTACCACCCCTCACACTTAAAGTGAATCAGAAAAAATTGGGGGTCAAGCTGCTCGTTTCTGAGATAACGGGTAGCGTCTATGACTACCTTAGTTCCGCACAAAATTCGAGTACTTTTTTTTACAGGTACCCCATACATGTTTCAAGCACAAGGCTACTTGACACATTGGTACTAGATGAAATAAAATTGCATTTTTTTTTTACCCAGATGAAACTATTATTTTTTACAACCAACACACTCACATTTATAACAATCACAGGACTTGTGGTGTTCACTTCTCTATCAAAAGTTCGGTGCACCTCGAACTTTGACCCAGCCGGAAGTTATTTGGTTTAGTACTATCTTCTGATAAGCCAAGCTGTGCATGTGGAGATAACTGTGAAGACAATTTTCATTCTTTTTATGTCTGCCCTCTGTTCATCAGACAAAGATATGATTTATTTGCATCCTTAAGGAATTACCTTGATATCTTAGACATTGATCTACTATTATCCGGCTCAATAAACCTACCAATTGAAGAAAACTATTTAATTTTTAAAGCAGTACATAGATATATACTGAAAGTAAGAGATTCGAGTTGAACTTACTTATTATTCTGATTTTACTGCCCCATATAAGGATTAGCTCCAACAATAGGATCATCACTATCATAATTTTCTCGACTGTCCCATTTGTATTCTATCTACCCTCTACCTGTTATTACTATATATTAATAAATATTAATTACATGTATGTTAAATTACTTTAATCCACTGGACATTATGTTATTATTGTTTTATATATACATATATATATATATATATATATATATATATATATATATATATATATATATATATACACACACACACATACATGTATATGAATATACTATGAATATTGATTATTGTCTGATATCCATCTTGTTTAGGAGAGCACTTATATAGGCTTTGCCTGGTGTGCAAACCTTTTGATTTTTTTCTGATAAAAAATTTAAACATTATATTTCTACTTAGGATAAAGTTTGTAAGTTCGTATATATACAAACAAAATAGTAGTCAGATACCTTTGTGGTGTATACTACCAAATCAAATCCCATAGAAGACAACAGTAACATATGTGGCTAAACTCCTACCCGCAGTGTATCAATCGACATAAATATTACCACCCTCACACTTAAAGTGAATCAGAAAAAAATGGGGGACAATCTGTTCTGCACAAACTTTTAATACATTGTTTTACAGGTACCCCATACATGTTTCAAGCACAAGGCTACTTGACACAGTGCTACTAGATGAAATAAAATTGCATATAATTTTTGCGCAGATAAAACTAATTTTGTTTACAACCAACACACTCACATTTACGACTAAGCACAGGACTTGTGGTTTTAACTTTTAAAAGTTGGGGTGCACCTCGAACTTTGACCCAGCCGGAAATTACTTGGTTTAGCACTACCTTTAGCTATAAACATTTTAAATGTGTATCTTACTGCTCGATCGCACAGAAAGGAATACCAGTTTAGGTAACTGAAAGTAATAAGAAACCCAATTAAAATCAACTACAACAGTTCAACGAGTTTTATTTCCAATGCATACAAAGATGACAATTCTATTACGTAAATCAAACCTCTATTCACAAGGTACCTACATCTGTGTTTTCCTATTTATTCGACTTTCTGCCTATTCTATAACGGAGCTTCCTTCTGGAAATATAATATAATATAATATAATATAATATAATATAATATAATATAATATAATATAATATAATATAATATAATATAATAATAATAATATATATATATATATATACTGGGGCGTAGCCATATAGGAAAAAAATGCCGAGGCAAACCCAGACCTGTAAAATAAATATCAGAAAGAAAGAAAGAAATGTTTTATTTAACGACGCACTCAAAAAACATTTTATTTACGGTTATATGGCGTCAGACATATGGTTAAGGACCACACAGCTATTGAGAGAGGAAACCCGTTGTCGCCACTTCATGGGCTACTCTTTTCGATTAGCAGCAAGGGATATTTTATATGCACCATCCCACAGACAAGGTAGTACATACCACGGCCTTTGATATACCAGTCTCGGTGCACTGGCTATAACGAGAAATAGCCCAATGGGCCCACCGACGGGGATCGATCCCAGACCAACCGCGCATCGAGCGGACGCTTTACCACTGCGCTACGTCCCGTCCCTATAGTTATTTAAAGACATACAACTGGCTACTCCTAGGTGAAGACCCAGGTATTCTATCCAATCAAAAATAAATTACACAATCGAAATTGATTGCGATGCCACGTGCAAGTTTACTAGATACTGATATCGTGTGGAGCTTTTTAGTTGAGAAAGAAATTTGTTTTAAATCTTTTTTTCTCTCAGGATATGCAAGAAATAGAATTATGCATTCATGTCTGAAGTTACCGGCCTCGGTGGCGTCGTGGCAGGCCATCGGTCTACAGGCTGGTAGGTACTGGGTTCGGATCCCAGTCGAGGCATGGGATTTTTAATCGAGATACCGACTCCAAACCCTGAGTGAGTGCCCCACAAGGCTCAATGGGTAGGTGTAAACCACTTGCACCGACCAGTGATCCATGACTGGTTCAACAAAGGCCATGGTTTGTGCTATCCTGCCTGTGGGTAGCGCAAATAAAAGATCTCTTGCTGCCTGTCGTAAAAAGAGTAGCCTATGTGGCGACAGCGGGTTGCCTATAAAAACAGTGTCAGAATGGCCATATGTTTGATGTCCAATAGCCGATGATAAGATGAAAAATCAATGTGTTCTAGCGACGTCGTTAAATAAAACAAACTTTTTTCATGTCTGAGACACCATTAGAGCACATTGAATTAATTAATCATCGGCTATTGGATGTCAAACATTTGGTAATTTTGACATATAGTCTTAAAGAGGAAACTCGTATGTTTTTCCATTAGTAGCAATGGGCCCACCGACGGGGATCGATCCCAGACCAACCGCGCGTCGAGCAAGCGCTTTACCACTGAGCTACGACCCGCCCCTAATAAATATCAGTCATGGGAAAAATAAAATAAATCCGCGGAAATTCCAAACGAGGCAACGTCATTGTATGTATGTATGTATGTATGTATGTATATGTATATATGTATATGTATATGTATATGTATATGTATATGTATATGTATATGTATGTATGTATGTATGTATTTAAGGATTGTCTGTTGTTTCTTTTACGTTCATCGTGGTATGAACAAATAAAATCATCCGCAAACTGTGTGAATCGGCGAAGCCGTTCTCACATAAGTTTGCGGATGATTTTTTTGGTTCATACCCAGATGAACGTAAAAGAAATAACAGACAATACTTACAATTAAATTTGAATGATACATGCTAATAATAACACTAAAACGTCATACTTTATTTTGAATTATTTTTTATCCATAAACAATAACGCTCATTAAGACAACTTGCCCATATAAAATGATGTCATCGCATATGACGTTCCCTGACGACGTAATTTTTACGTTCATCGAAAAATGAATAAACTCCTGTTGCTATGTCTGGACCAATCGGATGACGTTACATTGTAATGAATGTAACAGAAATTTAATTATATATATATATATACTGAACAAAAAAAGAAACTTCCGATTTGTACATATAGTATTTGTTGTGTTAAAGAATTCATTGTGTAATGAAATTATATAGGTAGTAGTAGCCGTGAGCTGTATTATCAGGATTAATGAATTTTATCGATTATTTTTGCACTGTTAATCGTCGACAACGTGAAATTCAGTTTGCACGTGCATGCATGGTTCGACATGTCCCGTGTAGTATTCGGTCAGTTTGTTTTAGTTGTCTTACTGACATTGTTGTCAAGTCAACGAAAACGCTTCAAAATTTGTAAAAAAAATTAACGTTTTTTACATTGTAGCATTTTTAGTATGCCAAGAATACCCATTACTTTACGCGAACGGGCGATTGGCATGCTTGATGCTGGCATGTCGACAGAAGACGTTGCAAGGCATGTTGGGAGTTCTAGTTGAGCGATACGAAATCTTCGCGTAAGATTTCGAACGACAGGAAGCACCAACGACTTGCCACGTCGTGGACGTCCGCGTGTTACAACGCGTGGTCAAGACCGGTATATCACGAACACGCATTTGCGCAATCGATTCCAAACTGCCACTGCTACTGCTGCTAACACACCTGGGCTTCATAATAACCGAATCAGTGGGCAAATTGTTCGTAATCGTCTGCGGGAGAACGGTTTACATGCACGACGTCCTTACGTCGGATGCGTTTTAACTCAACGTCATCGTCTAAATCATCTTAATTGGGCACGTGCACACACTCGTTGGATACGGCGACGCTGGAATACAGTTTTCTTTACAACGTGGTGATGGCAGGGTACGCGTCTACCGTAGGAGAAATGAACGCTATGCTGACTATTGTGTTCTTGAACGAGATCGTTTTGGGGATGGGGGTTGTGTCGTGGTCTGGGCAGCCATTGCCCATGGTTATCGTTCGCCACTAGTCGTCATTGATGGCAATTTAAATGCTCAACGTTACCCCGATGACATTCTCGCTCATCACGTCATTCCTCTGTTCCATAACAACGCCAACAACTCGATTTTTCAGCATGATAATGCCACCTCTCATACAGCTAGAGACACTGTAAATTTTCTTAGGATAAATAACATTGATTTCATTGATGACTGGTCCGCTAAAAGTCCTGATCTCAACCCCATCGAGCATGTCTGGGATAGTCTGGACAGACGATTGAGGCGTCGTCCCAACCCACCCGCTAACGTCAACGAACTTCGTCAAGCGCTCATTCAGGAATGGAACAATATTCCACAGGCACAAATCAACACTTTAGTCAATTCTATGCGCCTGCGATGCACTGCAGTGGTCAATCCAAGAGGTAGTCATACCCGTTATTAAGTGGGTGGTTTTTGTTTTAACCCCTACCACACTTGGTCAAAATTTCTCTCAGTTTCTGTTAACCTATGGCCATGATTTTTGCACCAAACGATGCATCATGGAACACTCTTTAAACGCATATATAACAATTATTCCCCCGGTTTGTTTTCATCAAGTTATGTTCAAGCAAAGTTAGCGGAAGTTTCTTATTTTTGTGTGCGTGCGTGCGTGCGTGCGTGCGTGCGTGCGTGCGTGCGCGCGCGCGCGCGCGTGTGTTTGTGTGTGTGTCAGTAACTGCACTGTTAGAGAAAAATACTGCGAGAGAGAGAGAGAGAGAGAGAGAGAGAGAGAGAGAGAGAGAGAGAGAGAGAGAGAGAGAGAGAGAGAGAGAGAGAGAGAGACTGATTGATTGATTGATTGATTGACTGACTGATTGATTCATTGATTGATTGGGAGAATGAGAGAGACAAAGATTAGGCTAAAACAAAGTGAAAGAGACAGAGGGAAAAAGGGTGGGGGTAAGACAGAGAAAGATATCTTCAAATGTAAAAGTAACATATGAAAACTAACAGTTAGGAGGATATCCGCATTTACATCTTGAGTCTATGCAGTGGAGGTTGTGCGTGTCGCCACACTCACATTTGTGGTTCGGTGCAGATTCGTACCAATTCCGGCAATGTCGTGCGCTATTGCAGTGAACTGAAATGTTATATTCAAGCGATGGTTATTGTATATTTAGGAATACAACGAACACAGCATCGATTTGACCGATTAATCGCACAATCCAAAATTTTGGTTTAAGAACACGGTAAACAGTTTACAAAGAGATTTGTTATTTAAATATTGTTCAGACTCGTTATTTTTATTACATTTAATACCTGACGTTTTGGCGGAAGTTATAAAATTTATCCATTAAGTTCTGGGTTTGATTTCACACCCCATCTTTCATTTAATTTTTAATCATATCTGTAGTTTATACATTGTCAGAAGCCCTTCGCTGGCACTTGCAAAATGCATGGGTACAAATCAAAACAAGCTTGGTGTATTCCATACATTTGTGTATTAAATATTGGGGGGGTGGGGGGCTCTTTCTTTTTGTTTGAAAATTTTGTATTTATTTTTATTATTGATAGATATTTATTGTATTTTATTTTATTTTATTTTTTATTTTATTTTACCGATCCTACCGGAGAGGACCATATTTTTTGTTACCTTCATACATTTTTCCAGACTGTTTTTTTCGCAATGTCTTAAAATATTGAGGTTAACTTGTGTATAGCTTTATTATGTTCTCTTACAGATCAAGTTTGACTTTCGTGACGATTTACCCATTTTCGAAACTATGTTGGGCTCTATATGGGACATAAATGTATTTTTTTAGAAGTACTCTCAGAATGCTTGTTAATTAAACAAAATATAAGTTTTAAAATATCATTGCTCCTTTAATTATATGCGGTATACATAGGCGTACGGGCTCCCAGTTTTGTAGGGGGCAGGCTGGCTTTTGCCCCAAATTAAACGAAAATGCCCGAATCTTGGAAAAATCATTTATTCATATTAGCATTACTACCAAACAGCTATATAGGGTTGCACACGAATCATTTACGATTGGTTGCCCCCCCCCCCCCCCCCCCCCCACTACTATCTCATACGCTTATGGCGGTATGGATCGGTTTGTCTTACCGCCAATATCTTCACCGTCCGTGCAATTGTGGCTAGTCTCGCACGTGCATTTCCCCTCATCGTCACAGACGAGATTTCCTCCTGCGGAACATCCAGTCACGACACAGTCACTTACTGACAAACATGTCTCAGCTCTCACTGTAATAATAAACTGATATACATGTAAATAATATTCTTTCTGCTCCAGTAGTCCACACAAATACCGAGGGATGGGACGGGACGTAGCCCAGTGGTAAAACGCTGGCTTGACACGCGGTCGGTTTAGGGTCGATCCAAGCAGGTGGGCCCATTGGGCTATTTTTCGTTCCAGTCAGTGCACAACGACTGGTATATTAAAAACTGTGGTTTGTGCTATCCTGCCTATGGGATGGTGCATATAAAAGATCTCTTGTTACTAATGGAAAAAAATGTAGCGTTTTTGTTTTCTGTAAGACTGTAGGTAATAAAATACGAATTATTTGACATCCAATAAATCAATGTGCTCTATTGGTGTCGGTAAACAAAACAAACTTTAAACTTTCCACACACGATCATATATTGATACGTACGCCTCGTGCAGAACTGTTGCCATAAAGTATTCCTTCTGGCAATATCTAGCTGGAAATTTCCCTAGTTTCTCAGCATTGTTGCTGGATAGGGAGGGGAGTTCCAGGTTCGAATCCTCCGAGTGGCAATGGATTTACGTGTTACATTTAGAATCGACGTGTGTCTTAATATAGCATGATTATATATGCAAAAAGAAACACCAACTATTTAAAGTATGCAATGCAGAAAGGTGAGATTTTGTACAAAGATAGTTTGTTCTATTCTGCATTTGATGGTACAATTTTCATTTTCATATCGGTCTTATTTGTAAATGGTGTGTCATATAAAACGCGATTTAAAAGGAAATCAAATGCTATACTAATGAACACGTACTAAACACTGTACGTACTAAAAACAACTGTCGACTGACCCACTTGTTTTTTCTTTCTTACAATCCGTAGTATTTTGCGACATTATGAAATACATTTTTTTTTTTTATTGTTTAGAGTGTTAGTTATGACCCCAACATGTGGAGATTTCCTTTTCATGGATTTCTACAGGCGAAATTGTCCGAAAGACCGCTATCGACTTTCTCGGGGAGACAGTCCCATATTGAATAGTTCATAGGACTATTGTTGGAGGACGTAAAAAGATATTTCGAAATGTTGGGGACAAAAAGCACGCTGGAAGAAATAACGAAGTGCTTCTTTTTATCTTAGAAAACATTATAGGCTGCATGTAAAGAAAATAGTGCGACAATCGACCTTAGTACGTAGTACGTACGGTAGATACTGACTGTAATTAAAAAACTGTCTACAGTTTTCAAAACAAACGTGTCTAATAATTATTATGCAAACTAATATATTATTATATAATAATAATAATAACAATGATAATAATAATAATAATAAATTTGTCATACACTCTTCACACCCACTCCATACTCTTATTTATTTATTAATACTATTCTTTCTTCTTCTTCTTTTCTTCTTCTTCTTCTTCTTCTTATTATTATTATTAGTAGTAGTAGTAGTAGTAGTAGTTACAGTAGTAGTAGTAGTAGTAGTAGTAGTAGTAGTAGTAGTAGTAGTAGTAGTAGTAGTAGTAGTAGTAATAATAGTAGTAGTAGTAGTATATTATTGTTGTTGTTGTTGTCGTTGTGGTTGTTATTTATTATTATTATTATTATTATATTACTTTATTATTATTTTGTTTTAATTTTTTCATATACTTCTAGACAATGTGCAATGAAGACAGACAAATTGTAAAATGCATTACTGATGCGCCAGACAATCTACTCAATAAAGTTTTTTGTGTTTTTTTAAATTAATGTTTTGTTTTGTTTAACGACACTAATAGAGCGCATTGATTTATTAATAATCTACTATTGGATGTCAAACAGTGTAGCACATACCACGGCCTTTGATATACCAGTCGTGGTGCATTGGCTGGAACGAAAAATAGCCCAATGGACCCACCATCGGAGATCGATCTTAATAACTCAATAAAAAGTTGTTTCTATCAAATGGGATGTCTGCGAAATAGGACATCTATCTTTTAAGAAAGACCCCCCTGCCCACAAATACACACACACACACGCACGCAAGCACGCACGCACGCACGCACGCACGCACGCACGCACGCACGCACACACACACACACACACACACACACACACACATATATCCTCACAAATCCTTGTACCTAAAAAACAAACAGTTTTTTCTTACAATGTCGTACCTGACAATGAGGCGACGGCGAAAACCAGAAGAACGACGACAAGTTTCATGGTGATCGAGCCTGTTGATCGAGACTACTGAAACTAGAGCAACACGTGATACGTTCACATACTAGACTAGTTATAGCAAGGCCACCAGCGATGCTGACGTCACAATAAGAGAGAAACACGGTAAAAAACATGTGGCTCCACCACGAAACATGTTTTTATCATATTCATTTATCTTTTGTTATCTCTTATCTCAGAGACCCATTTTTGTTATCGCCTTCAGACTCCGCCGTATTTCGTAGCTGTGGTCTTAAGGCGAGACCACACGATGCGAGTGTATCGTACGAGACAAGCAACGTAACTGATTGCAATCGGAATGTTTGTCTTGTCAATCGGCAATTCTCGTGGCTATTCTCGTATAATAATCTCCTATTATTGCTAATAGTTTTCTAGTGCCGTGGATCAGACTAACTTTGTTAGCGGTAGTTAAAGGTTAAATTTAGTTTGTTTAACGACAACACTAGTGCACATTAATTTATTAGTCATCGGCTATTGAATGTCAAACATTTGGTAATTTTGACATATAGTCTTAGAGAGGAAACCCGCTACAGGTTTTTCCATTAGTAGCAAGGGGTCTTTTATATGCACCATCCAACAGAGATGATAGCACATACCACAGCCTTTGATATACCAGTCGTGGCGCACTGGCTGGAACGAGAAATAGTATTTTTATGTGGGGCAGGGATTATAGATTTAATAGATGAAGGATATCTTCGGTTTAGACGTTAATATTCAGTCTACTAGAATTGAAAATAATGCATGCGTCTGTCTAAAAGAGTATATATTCCCAGCAAGACTTACGTGTGGTCCCCCCAAAAATAAAATTTGAAGTGACTTTTGCCGAATTATTTCAAATTTTGTTTGGCCACTAGAAGCAATAATAAATTATATTAATATTATGACATATTTTGTTTGCCAAGAACCTGTTATAATGGACGGAACTGTTTTATTTAACGACGCACTCAACACATTTTTTATTTACGGTTATTTGGCGTTGGATATTTGATTAAAGACCACAGAGATTTTGAGAGAGGGAACCCGCTGTCGCCACTTCATGGGCTACTCTTTTCGATTAGCAGCAAGGGATCTTTTATATGCACCATCCCACAGACAGGATAGCACATACCACGACCTTTGATATACCAGTCGTGGTGCACTGGCTGGAACGAGAAATAGCCCAATGGGTCCACCGACGGGAATCGATTCCAGACTGACCGCGCATCAAGCGAACGCTTTACCACTAGGCTTTCAGTATAGCTTCGTATTATATATTGTCTATAATACATGTGTTAGTGTTAGTTACAATAGCATTGTTTCAATCATTGTTTCTAGATAGAACTAATCATAAAATAACATATTCTGGCATTACTGTTGGAATACAGAGAACAACAAACAAGTTAACAATATTTCATGAGTGGATATGAATTGTTGTCACATCAACAACATTTGGGAATATCTTTCTATTTGCTTCTTTTTGGTCACTATCAGGATTACTAATCCTTGGCAATTGCTCTGCTCTGGTTACTCCAAGGAAGGGTGTATTGTTGTCCGCCGTCTTGTACTATAACTAGCCGCTTTCAGTGCACCTCATGGATTTGTGATTCCTCATGTGATTCTCTAAGACTCAAATGTTTCCAATAGCTTCTTGCCAATGCCATTTCACTTAATGAGGTCAAGCATCACACTGTGCGCGATACGATATGGATTTGTGAAACTACTGGCTGTTTTTGTTAGATTGTGAATAATGGTTTTGGCACAGCTTCTGAGAATTCATGATGGTATACTGGTTCTGCTGTCACTACACCAGCCATGGTCTGTGCTTCATTAGTTACTTGTATTATTTCAGATAACATAATAAAGAACCTGGCACCAGTAGAGTGATGCACACAAGGCCTCCAGATACCTACAATGGGTTATTAACGTGCACTTTAAGTTATGGTCGACAACTGTTGTATAAAAATGGGACCTGTACACTATTCACAAGCCAGTTTTTACTCACCAGATCTTCGCAGACCTCAGAATCATCAGAAACTTTTTTAAAGTTCGACATGATGATCAACATCAAATATATTATGTTCCATAAATACATTTACTGATGCAATGTTTACTTACGCATGGCAACAATTTGAGGTAATATTTCCAAAGTTTTAAAATGGATTCCTTGGCCCCTATAACCTATGGATAGACCAGACAATTATCGTCTTAGGTTTAATAAGGAGGAGTTGTGGTAGAAGATGTGAAATGGTGGCTATCTTGGACGCCATTTCGAATTTCTCAAAACTCTAAACAAAATTACCGTGGTCAATCAGGAATGTTTTCAAAAGGGACACACAAATCAACGGAAAAAAACCCTATACAAACCTCCCACGGTCAGATATTATAGTTCTACTCGGCTAATATGTAAATTTGTCTTTCTTAATGTTCTAATGAAAATACAAATATATCACACACAGCTAATAACATGATATTCTATAATAAGAAAGGTGTAAGTCTCTATTCTTCATCCAGGCTACTGCGAACAAAATGTAAATAATATTTAGACATTTACATGCATTGTTTTATTATGTTCTATATAGATTGGCCACCATTTCGGGGCTTTTGAAAAACGGCGATTCAAATTGAATTTAGGATTGCCAACACGTGTTTTCCTGTTATCAAGCACCTCCTTAATACATCTAAACTAGTGGTTTGCTTTCGTCTTGAAATGTACTATTGGAAAGCAAAACAGGCTTATATTCAATAAATGTGGGGTGGGTTTTGGGGGTTTATTTCTTTTTCTTCTTCTGTTTTTAGCTTTGAACGGTTATATGGTATTCGTCATTAATAGAATATGTCGTGTTTTCAGTTTTAATAGATTCTATCATTTCAACAACAGTATGGCGAACATGAACATCAACAATGATGCAATGGAGGCACTTATAACCCCCTTCCTGGATCTATATTTAATTTATTTCCACATGTATTCGCCAATTGAAATAACAGTACTTACTTAGCTTCACATAAAATAATGACATTTACAAACATTTGCCACGATTAATGTTACTTGTAGAAAGAAGGAAATTGCATTTTATAATATCAAGTTTTCTACAGCTAATAAATCTTCTCTTTTTTAAAAATGAAGACCTGTTACTTTACCAAGTGCTTCTTATAAAGCCGCAATTGCAGAATTAATCAATACATGTTATTCGTGAAGATCTAAAGGAATTTTTTATCAGATAGATTAATGGGTGAAGTGGCACGATTGATATGTCGATAAGAACATAATTGAAATTGGATTGGCAAGAACAGTTTACTTTGTTGGGGATTAACTTTATTATTTATTTGGAAAATATGATACAAATTAACTTTAATGATAAGCTTAAATCTATTGCTCATCACGGGTGTCATCGGTGGGGCAGGATATGGTCATCTTTCGTGAACACTTGATATCATCACTGTTTTGGTGATTCATGAGTGCATGCCATCACAAATGTATATATTCCGTTGATCTGGCTTTTTCTAAATTTGTGTTGGAAGTGGCAGTCCTACACGCGGTGCAGGAGGGACGATACATCCTGATATCACCACAGTAGCGGCAGAAGAATGTGCACGTGTGTTTTAAATTTGAGACAGTTTGGTTAAGAAAAATGAAAGTAAATTTACGCCAACTAAATAAAATTAACATTAGCTTTAAAACTTATTTTTATTTCAAATGCAGATTATATTACTAAATACAAAAAACAAAGAAAAACTGATGGTACGTCTGAACATTCATGATTTTATTTCATTTTTTTCCATTGTGTTTTTCTTTTTGTTCTTCGAATTAGAGAACGGAGCCTCCTTCTGAAAATATAATTTGTAAAAAGGTTAATACTGAACTTTTGACAGTCAATCATTACTGGAAACAAATGAACACAGGCAACAACAAAAGAAAACGAAGCTAAAGCAAAAAGAAAACAAAAGAATACATACATACATAAAGTAAAGTTTTGTTTTGTTTAAAGACGCCACTAGAGCACATTGATTTTTTATCTTATCATCGGCTATTGGACGTCAAACATATGGTCATTTCGACACTGGTTTTTTTTTTGGAAACCCGCTGTCGACACATAGGCTACTCTTTTACGACAGGCAGCAAGGGATCTTTTATTTGCGCTTCCCACAGGCAGGATAGCACAAACCATGGCCTTTGTTGAATCAGTTATGGATCACTGGTCGGTGCAAGTAGTTTACACCTACCCACTGAGCCTTGCGGAGCACTCACTCAGGGTTTGGAGTCGGTATCTGGATTAAAAATTCCATGCCTCGACTGGGATCCGAACCCAGTACCTACCAGCCTGTAGACCGATGGCCTAATCACGACGCCACCGAGGCCGGTCACATACATACATAGTCATATATACATGAATACATACATGCATGCGCATACATACATACATACATTTAGATTTACATATATATACATATTTATTTATATATCTGTGTGTGTGTGTGTGTGTGTGTGTGTGTGTGTGTGTGTGTGTGTGTGTGTCCTAAATAGCTACCAACACCCATTCCCCGAACCCCCCTCCCACTATACTCACAACTTCACACACCGTTGCTACGGCTCGCTCTCGTCTGTCTGTCTGTCTGTCTCTCTCTCTCTCTCTCTCTCTCTCTCTCTCTCTCTCTCTCTCTCTCTCTCTCTCTCTCTCTCTCTCTCTCTCTCTCTCTCTCTCTCTATTTTTTTTTCCAAACAAATATGATGATCAAGAAATACTAACAGTTTGATGGAAATCCACACTTGCATTTCCCATCAATACAATGTAGACTATGTGTGTCTGCACATTCGCACTTGTGGTCGAAACTTGAGTCGTACCAGCTCCTACACTGCCTTCCGCTATGGCAGTTAACTGAAATGGATTGTTAGACATAAGTATTTATTGACTGCCAATATAGTTATTAAAGGCATACTTTCACGCTTTTAAGGACCGTATATGTCTAAAAATGGATAATAAATAAAAATTACATTAATTGTTGGAAACCAAATCTAGCTATCGCGTCACCTTAACTGAACCACGATTGAGTGAAATCCATGTCATCCCTCTCGGCAATTTTAGATTTTGAATTATGGACCATTGCCATGATTAAGTTATTTTTTTTACAAAATGTCATAAATAAATATGGTGATTATGAAGATGGTTGAATAAAGTACATCTAGGGACAAATCAAATTATTTTTGTTCAGGTAATACTTTGTTAGACCATTAAATATGTCATTGGTCTGTGACAATATGCCTTTAAAGGGATTGTCCTGAGTGTGTTGCAATTGTTAAGAGCCGTGACATTTGGTATTCCGAAACTAGCATAAGAAACAACGTATCTGTCTGTCTTCGTAGGTTTGTTGAAGCTTCCAGCCTTTCTTGTCATCTACTTGCAGAAACGTATTTCTTATTATGAACGTTTTTCGTTTCAAGCTTACTACAAAGGAACCCAGCAAATATATTCTCTGTACTTCTATAATGGATTTTTTCTCTGCAATTGTACCTTTAAAGTGCGGTAGTCCATGAGCCAATTTTGAAAAGTTAAAATTTGGTTTTATTTAAAGATACCACTCGAGCAAACTGATTTATTAATCACCGGCTATTGGATGTTAAACATTTGGCAATATTGACAGGTAGTCTTAGAGAGGAATCCCGCTAAAATTTTCCACAAGAAGCAAGGGATCTTTTATATGCATCATCCCAAAGACAGAATAGCACATATCACGGCCTTCGATATACCAGTCGTGGTGCACTGGCTGGAACGAGAAATAATTTTGAAACGAGGCCTAGAGAATGGTTGAACACATACTAGACGCAGGCGTTCGCATCATGGTTCAATTGTCTATATGTTGGATTAGTTCCAGCCGATCGAACACTCATGAGTGCTACGCTATATTGTCTGTGTTCATATTAATATATATATATATATATATATATATATATATATACACACACACACACACACACACACACACACACACACACACACACACACACACACACACACAGACAGAGAGAGAGTAGCATTTTTAGTATCTGTTTATGAACCCAGATATAGCGTAGCGCGCATCACGAGTGTTCCATCGTCAGGTACTAATCAAGTACCTAGAAACTCCAGGCAGATCATGAATGCCAGTCGTAGTGGTATTACGCTCAACCATTTCTAGCTGGTGTTGGCTCCTGATTAAAAACATATATTTAAATTACGAATTAGAGTTTAGAGACACTTTTTGAATGTGATAAAATGTAGCCAGCTTCTTACAAAGAATGACGTCACTTATTATGTCATACGGCAAAAGCATTGCTAAGTTGATGATACTCCTTTTGCATACACAGAAATGGAATAAATAATGATTTTTCCGACTATTACTGTAGGATTGCAGGATAAAAGAAATAACTGGTTACTGTCAGCTTGAATGTCAGAACCTCGCCATTCTAACCGTCGCAGGATAAAGCCGATGTCTTAAGGCAGTGCCCAGTTATTCCCTATCCATCATATATTAGCTAGCATATCCAGTGTAAAGTGTGTGATATGTTTCAGATCACATTTGATAACCGCAAACTAGATGTAAATTAATCGAGGTCACGGCACTACGTTTATTGACATTTAA
The DNA here is from genome assembly GCF_016097555.1 of Gigantopelta aegis. Taxonomy (NCBI): domain Eukaryota; kingdom Metazoa; phylum Mollusca; class Gastropoda; order Neomphalida; family Peltospiridae; genus Gigantopelta; species Gigantopelta aegis. The sequence goes on along the minus strand of NC_054713.1, from coordinate 21,079,525 downwards.
TCAAACGTACTACGGTGACACTCCATAACTGACGTTTACATTAACAGTCATCAGACAAAAACATTTCATTAGCAACTTTATATTAAAGCTGTCCAGCGTTCAGAAAAAAAAAGTTAAGCACTAGTTTATTCTTATGTAGGGACATAAGAAAATAACGTCATTCATTTTTGACGTCATTTACATTCAAAAGAATACCGCGTGACATATTCTTACGCCATTTGAATATCAGGTAATGGCTGACAGGCTCGCATAATACAATGTGTATTTCTAATATATGATATTGGCGATACCGAAAAACACTCTGGTAATAATTTCTATTTATCTTACCTCCAACATTTTCCCCATCCGTACACTGATGGCCTGTTTCGCACGTGCATTTTCCGTCATCATCACAGACGAGATTTCCACCAGCGGTACACCCGGTCACAATACAGTCCTTCACTGCCGAACACGACTCAGAATACACTGTAATGCAAATGAACCAATGAATGTTAATAACATTCCTTCAGCTCCAGTATTGAACAGAGTGCATACAGAAAGATTATTATTATTAATAATTCGTTAATGTCTGCTCTAAATAAACCAGTTTCAAACAAAGCAGCATGCATATTTAAAATACAGATGAGTAAATGTTTCTTTTTTGCTCCAGAATTCAACAAATTGGCCGATTGTACAAGAACATTTTTGTATATGATGATGCTAGCCTAATGATTTAATGTTCTTGACAAAAGGTTCCAAGCAAAACAACATCACTGCATGAAAATTGAGTGTGTTTTGTTTAACAACACGACTAGAGCACATTGATTAATTAATCATCGGCTGTTGGATGTCAAACATTTGGAAATTTTGCCACATTAGTCATGGAGATAAAACCCGCTACATTTTCCTATTAGTAGCAAGATATATTTTATATCAACCATCCCACAGACAGGATAGCACATAACATAGTATTTGACATGCCAGTCGTGGTGCACTGGCTACCTTATTTTATGAAACTTACTAACATAGCACTAACCGTTGGGTTATTTCTCGTTCCAGCCAGTGCACCACGCCAGGTTAATCAAAGGCCGTGGTATGTGATATCCTGTCTGTGGAGTGGTGGCCTGCATATAAAAGATCCATTGCTACCAATGAAAACAAATGTATCGGGTTTCCTCTCTATGACTATGTCAAAATTACCAAATGTTTGACATTCAATAGCCGACTGGGATCGATCCCCGTCGGTGGCTCACGGGGCTTGTCGTTCTCCTGCCAGTACACCACGGCTGGTGTAACAAAGGCCGTGGTATGTGTTATCCTGTCTGTAGGGTGATGCATATAAAATATCCCTTGCTGCTAATCGAAAAGAGTAGCCCATGAAGTGCCGACAGCGGGTTTCCTCTCTCAATATCTGTGTGGTCCTTAACCATGTGTCCGACGCCAAATAACCGTAAATAAAACGTGTTTGAGTGAGTTGTTAAATAGCCGATGATTAATAAATCAATGTGCTCTAGTGGTTTTGTTAAACAAAACAAGCTTTAAACTAAAAACACATACCTGAGACTGAGACAACGGACAAAACGAGGAGAACGGCAACGACTTTCATCTTGATCGAGACTTGTGAAACCTCTGACAAAACATGAAATATAAGTATGGACTGGCCGCCACCTGCAGCCTCGTTATTGAGATATGGGTGGAACAAAGGACAAGAGAATAAACATATGGTTCAGACACGATAGGCCTATAATGACGAAGTCCGGACTATCTAAACAGAAGATTCACGTTAGTGTTGTTGTTTTTAAAGGAGTGTCTACTTAATGACATGCAGTTATTTATACCAGAAAATGGTCATGGGTTGATGGGGGGGGGGGGGGGGGGGGGGGGGGGGGGGGGGGAGGGGGGGGAGGCTGTGGGGTTGGGACATAGATTAAAAAAAATAAAATAAACAAACAAACAAATTAATTAATTAATTAAAAAGATTTAAAAAAGAAAACCCACATAAATAAAACAAACAAAAATCAATTAATAAACACCCATAAACATCATAGTCGTCGTCGTTGTTTTCGTCGTCGTCGTTGATATTGCTGTTGACATCGTTGTTGTTGTTGATGTTTTAATCATCGGCTGTTGGATGTCAAACATTTGGTAATTTTGACTTATAGTCTCAGAAAGGGATCTTTTATATGCACCGTCCCACCGCCTTTCGCCGATACCAGGCGTGGTGCACTGGCTGGATCAAGAAATACCCCAATGAGTCCACCGACGGGGATCGATCCCAGACTTATCGCGCATCGAGCGAACGCTCTACCACTACGTCTCGCCCCTTGCTTCACACTGAATGCATTGTATTAATCTCCAAACAAGGAATTTTCCAGATCACTTCGAATTTCGAGGAGGGGTGCGCATTCTCAACATCGACATTGCGCCATCCTCTTAGATCAGTGCCTGACTATCATTTAAAATTTAAGTACTGTTTTAAAATAATTAGTGGGTTGTTGTTTTTTAAATAAAAAAATTTTTTTAAGATTTGTAAAATTGTATTTCTCATGCATACACCCAACACACACACTCACAAACAAAGAGTATGTCCGACAACAAATATGTTTGGTCTTTATATCTTTCGTAATAAACACATATTTTCACATTGATCAAGAAGTAAACTTCTACCCAGATAATAAGAATATGAAACAGGGTTTTTCCCCCAATATACTGTGCATGCAGGACAGATGGTTAGTGGTTAGTGAGAGAGAAGTCGGTGTAGTGGTCAACCCATCGAGTCGTTAAACTCGCTCTGGGTGGGAGCCGGGTCTGGGAGGCGAACCCAGTACCTACCAGCCTTATGTCCGATGGCTTAAGCACTACACAACCAAAGCTGGTAAGGTTACACCAAACTAAACGAGTATTTACCCGTAAGACGTTTAAAAAGTATTGCACTAATAGGAAAATAAAACAAAATCTGCTTTAAAATATTAAGTGATCGGAGCGATCCACTGATGAAGCCTGAATAATATTAACAAAGAACAATTTCTGATCTCCTCTAATAAAAGAAAGGATTGATTTGTTAAATTCATTATTTATAAAAGTTAATTTTTAATAATGGAGAATTAACGTTATACATAAGCAATTTTAGTCCATGAGAAAGACCGAATCTGAGTACGAAATTGGTGAACAGATCCAACATGGATTTTTAGTTGGTCTGATATCTGAAGTGTCCAAAATCACTTGATGAACATTCTGGATCAGTGGCCAAGCGCTATTTTGGCCACTGATCATAACTCACTAGCAAAATAACCATTTTGGTCAATGATCATAATTCACTAGCAAAATAACCAATGGAATGCAATTTGGCTTATTGTGATTGGTTTTCAATTCTGTATTAGCTGATATATAGGTTTTAATATTTATTTTACAATGTCTTTACAAAAATCAAGGAAATGTATGGGGGAAAAGACATTTTTCTAAACATTTTCGTGATGCATCTTCAAAAGTTATTTACTACTTTAAATCAAAGCATCTTCAAGCCAATTTTCTTTTTAGGTCATCTAGATTGATTTATGAGACATGACCATTATTGTAGTGTTACCAAGTTGCTCTCTCTCTTTTGTTGCCGAATTTCTATCAGGAACCTGGTAAGCTTTTTCTTAATCCCTGTACTTGCCAATAGTCTCTTCCAATTTTCATAGCTTACATTTTAGGGTCAAGAAATAGATATCATAGATAGTGGCTTCCATTAGGGTTGTATTTAAGGAATTCATCTTTGTTTACAATATTTAGCACAATATGTATAGGATAGTCGACTGAACCTGAGCGTAAAAAGATCCTTACGAAGTATGGCATCCGTAAGTACAAAGAAGGCGGTCGGCCGTGCAGATCGAAAGAGGAGAAGCAATACAAATGTCGGAAACTATTAAATAGGCATTACGTATTATATTGCAATCAAATGAGGAGAAGCGATATAAATGTTTGAAACTATTAAATATGCATTACGTATTATATTGCAAATCAAATGAGGAGAAGCGATAAAAATGTTGGAAACTATTAAATAGGCATTACGTATTATATTGCAATCAAATGAGGAGAAGCGATATAAATGTTTGAAACTATTAAATATGCATTACGTATTATATTGCAAATCAAATGAGGAGAAGCGATAAAAATGTTGGAAACTATTAAATAGGCATTACGTATTATATTGCAAATCAAAAGAGGAGAGCGATATAAATGTCGGAAACTATTAAATAGGCATTACATATTATATTGCAAATCAAATAAGGAGAAGCGATACAAATGTCAGAAAGTATTAAATAGGCATTACGTATTATACTGCAAATCAAATGAGGAGAGCGATACAAATTTCAGAAACTATTAAATAGGCATTACGTATTATACTGCAAATCAAATGAGGAGAGCGATACAAATGTCGGAAAGTATTAAATAGGCATTACATATTATATTGCAAATCAAATGAGGAGAGCGATACAAATGTCGGAAACTATTAAATAGGCATTAATATTATACTGCAAATCAAATGAGGAGAGTGATACAAATGTCGGAAACTATTAAATAGGCATTACATATTATAATGCAAATCAAATGAGGAGAGCGATACAAATGTCGGAAACTATTAAATAGGCATCTGTGCTCTCTCAACATGTTACAGGTTACTGGCCTTGTCCCTCCCCAGCCCTGACTGTCGTGATGTATATGTTCCATCCCATAATGACATCAACTGTGTTGGAATGTTCTGCAAATGGTGTGTGGAACAAAGACATGGTTGGCATATTTATGAAATATCAGTTTGTTGATAAGAACAATATTCCAGGAAACTATGCTGACGTTTGCACGATCCAATCACAAGCAGGAACTGTTTGCATTTCTCACCACCAAAATTGCCACCATAGGCATAAAACAAGGAGATAATCATTACATCTGGTACAGTTATTCTTTGAGGAACCGATTGTTCACTGTCACCACGAGGAAGCATACACTAGACGTTTAACTCATGTACAGGATGCTATTCTGAACGGTTGTGCCAACAGTCTGGTGTGCCCTATTGACACACGTGTGCTTGTCATCCTAAATAGCAATGTGAGTATTTGGGTTGCCATTGGCACATGAAAATACTTACCATTTTATACATCAATGGTATATATATATATATATATATATATATATATATATATATATATATATATATGGTTCTGGGTAAAAATAAATGTCCGTCCCTGCCTTCCATAGCTTCAAGGGATGTAATTCTGTTTCTTCTTTCCTTGGAAAAAGGTAACAGAACAGCCTGGGTTGCAAGAAATCGTTACCCTTATATGACCCGTGCCTTTATCGGCACTGTGTTCAACCACAGCCATTGGAATGCTTCACAGTTAGCTTGTATTGTAAGATGAGCAACTTGGAACATGTTGTCGAAGCAAGGAATGCGTTCGTTCTACTGCCAGAAGGGGAAGACAATGGAAATCATTCCACCCACCCAGGATGCCTTACTCAACATGAGTTTCATACCAAGTTGGAATATGGTCCACCAGTCAACAAGTAAACACAATGTACCCACTCCAGAAAAGTGATAATGGACTTCTAATAATGACATCTAGTTCTGTATACTGTACTTGTGGCATCCACATCCTGCAGTGTGGTTGCACGAGTTGGTGGATGTAGCAATAGATCCGCATAAAAAACTGCCCGTTAGAAATGCACTGAACTGTGTACTGGTATTTGTGAGGAGTATAAAATGTTTAACAGAACCTTCATACATGTGCAGCACCCTTGATATATGAAATCAGCAAAGTATCTTGAATGATATATGCCACTATATATTGAAATTCTTAATCGGGTTGATCTATCTCGTGACTACACTACCTATATTCCAAGGAAGATTTACTTCGTCTTGGAACATAACAATACCAACGCTAAAAGCTGGAAAGACTCACAATAGATGTTGCAGTTTTCCCCAGTAACATCTTGTTTCCATATATTGTCCATTTTTATAAAAAGAATAACGTGTCTATATCCAAAAGAGGTTCAGACAGAGCATAATTGCATTTCTTGACCCCAAATATGTAAGGTTAGACAACAAAAGTGCTAGGCTAGGTGGCACTGGGGCTTCATTGGTACTAACAGGTTTTACTTGATAATATGGCCGCCATAATATAATCTTGAAGACAAATTGAAAACTAAGTCAATGGGCAGTACTTGGAAAACAACTGTGTTTTTGTCCGAAATGTCTACATTATTCTCAAATTTGGACCTAAACTGCCTGACTAGTATGCTTAATTACAATCAAAAATGGATAGGAGGATCAATTTTGGGGTCCAGGGTAACTTATTTGTGATGCCTATATTACCAGTGCTTGGCTGGTGGCACGAAAATTCTAAGTCTACACACAACTAATGCCTAATATTCCCACCGAATCTGCTCTTGCATCTCGACTATCCACATATTAGATTTAATGTAAGATTAATACTCACTGAAAAAGAGTGAATACAGGTACTCTATGATTGTACACTTATACAATTACTTATATGAAACGTGTAAGGGTGTAAGGGGGGGGGGGGGTACATTTTTGTTGTCCACTCATGGCCACCAGGGGGTGCTATTGACTGTTCATAATGCATCAATGAATCTATGTGTCAAGTTTCATGAATTATATTTGGTGTGCATGTTACATACGATTGCTTTATGGCATTAAAATACAAGTTCTGCCCACTAATATATTGCTCACTCTTGCACTACTCATCGCCCAGTATATGTGCCTTCATAGTCAGAGAGCCAGGGCTGAAAGGTTTGGTCAAGGTGAACCCTTCTGCTATACTTTTAAAACCATTTTTTATTTGAAGTTTATTATCTCAGAAGTTATGAAACGGTGGTCTGCTCTACAAAATCCAATGTATTAATGCATGTTAAGAGTTGTACTTGTAAATGTGTATATGTCTTATAAGGATAAACTATATCTCACTTAACACCTACTACATTGTATTTTCAATACAAAAGATAGGTGTATCCATAGGGTATAAACAAAAATACTGTGAATAGGCATGCATTTATTAAGTTCTTTGGGGCCTTGTGTCTGGACACTAGTACCTACTAAATGATTCTATGTTGGTAGCCTGCATTACCAAATCACATTCCAGTTTCATCACATAGTAACTGTTCAGCTGCAACCAAGTGTGTTAGCATGTTTTCTGTATAAATAACATGATGTTGTCACATACCTGCTCTCTCAAAGTAGATTAGCACCCTCAGATTGGTAACCATGTGTGTGCATCTTAACCAAGAAGTCTGCCACTGGGTTGTTACATCATGTATATTTGAACTTTGAATGAATGAATGAATGTTTAACGACACCCCAACACGAAAAAATACATCGGCTATTGGGTGTCAAACTATGGTAAATGCAACAACAATGTGATGATCAACATCAATATAAAAATTCAACAGTTAAATTAAAACACAGTGTAAAGAACTGTGCAAAAATACAAATATCACAGATATATCAAATTAAAATTTAGAGTAAAATTCAGTATCGCGTAAAAATTGTAATACAAATTCTGGATGGAATCGAAATGATTCCATCACATTTGTTTTTCCAAATATATCTTTTCGAGTCTCTTTGAGACGAGGACACTCCACCAAAATGTGGCGTACCGTCAGAAGGAGTAGTCATACACTTGGGACAAATTAAGAAATACCATCTCCTTGGAACACATCTGTGCTCTTTACTTTGTAATTCATTACCAAAATATCAATAATATTAATAACGTTTATATTGTTAATAAATTTCTGGCAATATAATCAGAGTAATTCTAAATATTGCAGTGCAAAACATACTCTGCGCCTTCAGTATTAAGTAATAGTTTTCCCAGAAAGATTCTTTTTTGAAGTTCCTGGAAGGCAAACTGGTGCCTGAACAAGAATATATTCTATGTCGCTTAATCGCACGAAGAATCCTATTGCACACTGAAAATTTCCTTTGAAGGTAATATAATATTAAATGTTCAGGACACATATTCCGAAATGATAATACTATTTCATAAATCGGCTTGGCACACGACATAACAACTTTGTCTTACTCAACTTTGTTTGATACCTTAGGCAGTCATTCAGTCATGTTGTCACAACCCCGCAATAAGTAGGTAATTTGAGGAATATTAGCTCAAACGCTTTGACTGTTGCTTAGGTATAACAAAAAACACCTGATTAATACACTCCATGTTGAAGGTGTAAATTCCAAATCAGGGCCATTTATAATCTATACGTGAGAGCCATCTTCATTAAATGCTATAAACTATCCAGGATGTTGGTATAATTTCAGGTAGTAAAATATGTGGTGAATAGCCTGCTGCTTTACACTAGAAGAAGCTATGACAAAGCGAATGGCAACCAATTTCAATGGCAAGTACAATAACCAATTTCAATACCCATATCACATGCAAATGTTTCCCCCATATTTTATGCTCTCGTGAAAACCTAAATTCTTGTTTTTCTATTCAGTAAATTACTAGCGGCGTCGTGGATAAGCCATCGGATATAAGGCTGGTAGGTACAGTGTTCGCAGCTCGGTACCGGCTCTCACGACTCAGTGGGCAGTTGTAAGGCCACTACACCCACTTCTCTCTCACTAACCACTAACAATTAGCAACTATCCCACTGTCCTGGACAGACAGTCCAGATAGCTTAGGTGTCTGCCCAGGACAGCGTGGTTGAACCTTAATTTGGATATAAGCACGAAAATAAGTTGAAATGAAATGAATGAAAATAAGTGGCTTAAACATTCAATCATTTAAATTTGCTGATAAATGGCCACGACTAATGTAGTTACACTAAAACAACAAAACTTCGGATATTTTAGATGATTAACTAAATATGAAATTTATTTGGGTTTGGGTTTGTTATTATATACACCTAAAGAAAAGATATATTAAGTTTAAAATCAACAAAATCATAGGTTTTGTCAAGATTGATGAATACGATAATGGTATTCCCAACTGGAATGAAAAATGAGTTTACAAATAAAATGTGTCACACTACATTCATCATACTATATTTAATAAACAGTATTTATTTTTAATAATTGTATTTATATCATATATTTACATATTTATTGTTATAATTTTTTTTATGCCCATGCACAGACCAATAGACCACGAATAATTAAAATATAAAATCTATTTGTTTATTTATTTTTTTAAATAAATTTTATTGACACAGAAACCATTCGGTAATGTCAGGGTTGGAGGTCTTGAAATCATTACTTACAGTATGAATGTTATAAATACATGTATAACACCTTTATAACATTACATAAACATATACATGTACAGGTACATGTAAAATATATACGTATTAAATAATAATAATAATAATAATAATAATAAATAAATATTAATAATAAAGAATAAAAAACAATATGCATATACCGGTACCTCTACATTACAGGTTTCATATGGGCAGATCCAAAGTAAAAGAGGGTGATAGGGTAAAGAAAAAAAAGAGTAAACAGAAAAATTTCCAAACTAGAACCATTAACCATTAGTTTCAAAGACAATTAGCCAAAGTCTCCACAAAACTATATTTTTGTCCAATGAGACGTGTTCACCTTTGGCTTGTAAGCACTATTCAACAGCTTTCCAGACTTCAGCAACTTTTATACACTTATTATAAAACAAATGTTCCAATATTTCTGGTTGGAGATAACAAAAATGACAAATATCAGAATCTAGATATTTTATTTTATGTAAAAATATATTTGTTGCTATAGTTCTGTGTAAGATTTTATACTGGAACCACAATAAAGATGGGTCTTTTAAAACTTCAAACGGTAAGCTGTAATAATATCCCAATATTTGTGGATAAAAAGTGCAATCTAATTCACAATATTTTATTTGTGAAGTAGGTATTGCTTTATTCCTGTTCAATAATTGGTATGTTGTTTTACTTCCTTTTACATCTTTTACAAAAATTCTTAAATTGAAAGGGAAACTTGGATTGTTCAAGGGTACAAATATTTGGTGTTCTAATTGCTCTTATTAAAGTGGCATATTCTAAAAATGTGATTTTATAATGTACCTTGCTTTACAAACTTCATAATCCATAATATGTCTTTTCTCATTCAATAAATCTTGTATAAAAAATTATGCCTTTTTCAATATAGTTTTTGTACAATATCGGTTTATCATCTTTAATTATATAATTATTGTACCACATGTTTGTACTATTATTTCGTAAGTATTTTTCCAAGTCTGTATTTGTTGTATCTTTAATCAACTCTGTAATACATTTTTCCAAAACAGATTTTTAATTAGGGTTGGGGGTTTTTTATTGTTGTTTTTTTCTGAAGGAACTAATCTCCGTAGTTCAAAATAAGTACTGTCTTTAATCCCGTTATTACCTGGAATAAAGTTTTCCATTTTGAATTTGAAGTAATAAGTCTTCTTATCCAAGAGGTCTTTAATGCAATCATAAAATCTGAAAAAAAAGTACCATTTTAATGCCTCCATTTTCATACTCTTGTATCAATACTTCTCGTTTAAGCCTTTCTGGTTTGTTCCGCCATATAAAAGTATACAACATTCTATATCGATTTTTTTGTTATTTGTATTGGTTTTTTGGGGGGGTTTTGTGACACGATCATAAACAGGGGCGGGACGTAGCCCAGTGGTAAAGCGTTCGCTTGATGCGCGGTCGGTCTAGGATCGATCCCTGTCGGTGAACCCATTGAGCTATTTCTCGTTCCAGCCAGTGCTCCACAACTGGTGTAACAAAGGTCGTGGTATGTACTATCCTGTCTGTGGGATGTTGCATATAAAAGATCCCTTGCTGCTAGTCTAAAAGAGTAGCCCATGGAGTGGCGACAGCGGGTTTCCTCTCTCAACATCTGTGTGGTCCTTAACCATATGTCTGACACCATATAACCGTAAATAAAATTTGCTGAGTGCGTTGTTAAATAAAACATTTCCTTCCTTCGGTCATAAACATGCAAGATAATAAAGCGATAAGAGTTGTCCCCCTTTGTTTATAAATCGTCTGCTTTTTGACAGATAAATGTAGAAATATGGCAAAGCGATTTGCAACCCATACAGATTCAGAAATTTTACAAAAGAGAACTAATGGTATTCCCGTAAACACCCAAGTAGCTAACAAAAGAGCTGCGAATACTGTGCCGACTTATTTGCTAGAAACAGAAAAAACAACAAACTTTGAGGATTTTGATGCAGAAGGAACTGAATGAAGTTTTGAGTAATTTTTATATTGATGCTAGTAGAAGCGTTCGTGAACTGTGCAAAACTTCGTCATTGGAAAACTTCAGACATAATTTGAATAGGTATTTAATTTCACCTCCTGTCCTTAAAAAAAAAAGTGACATTATAAAAACTCCGGAATTTCATGATACAAATGTTTGTTTTAAAATTGCACTAACTGAATTGAAAGCTGTTCGCAAAGAAGTTTTTGTTTTTGTTTAACGACTCCACCAGAGCACATTGATTTATTAATCATTGTCAAAGGAATCTTTGGGTCGCTGCCACAGACGGTTAAGTTCAGGATTCCGTTTTGAAAGGTATTTTTCAAAAGAAGGTACAGGACAGTAAGGGGACTTATCTTCTGGCATTATTCCTGTGAAACTTTCTTTTCCCGTGCATGGTGATTTTATTTTGTAAGCTCATATTTGGGGGTTTTCATGTATTTGGCACCCATCTTTCGATCCTTACAAACTGAAAAAGTGTTCTTTTCGTTCTCTTGCAATGTACCAATGAATTTCAGAAGATGAAAAATACAAATGGATACTGTCATTACTAGAGCTATCCACAAACATGTTCCAACATCATATTGTCATACCAGCAAACCCAGTGATGTCGCAACTGCTGAGACGAGTGTTGTCGTTGTTGAGACAAGTGCTGCCGTTGCTGAGACGAGTGCTGCCGTTGCTGAGACGAGTGTTGCCTTTGCTGAGACGAGTGTTGTCGTTGTTGAGACAAGTGCTGCCGTTGCTGAGACGAGTGTTCCTTCTACCAAGAGTAGTGAAGCTCTTGACGATTTTGACATGGATCAGCTCTTTGCAGATTATGATAACAATGAAAGTGGCTCAAGTACATCCATGTCACAAACACAAGTTACTTAAAAAAACATTAAAGGGTAAACAAAATGTTCCAGTCTGTAAAAACTGCAATATTGGCACCAGAAACATAGTATTTCAAAATAAGTAACCTGAAACATTCTGCAATTGTTAACTGAAGTTGAACATTTTTATTGAATATTAATTCAAGTTGAACATTACGGTTTTTTATTTGAAGTTAAACATTATCTCAGTTATAATGGCTGCAGTAAAAGATACTACTGTAGTCACATGTACACCCTTTTAAAAATACCATTTTTGGTGTTATATTTTTATGACATGTTATCTTATTAAAATTTATTGCAACTCAAAATGTGTTTGCATTTTGTTTAATAGTTTGAGTATTAGGTAATAAATTCGTTACGCGGGTTTTTGACAGGGCGTACGCGATTGTACGCCCCTCCAAAATCTGTATTTCTTGAGGCGCATCCGAATGAAATACAGATTTTACGAGGGGCGTACAATCCCGCACGCCCTGTCAAAAACCCGCTTAACTAATAATAATAATAATAATAATAATAATAATTATATATATATATAATCGATCATTTTGTCATGTAACGGACCCATCTGTGACCCGCTATCCGTTATCCCTGAAATAAGCAGCTTAACCCCCAATTCTTTCTGATCCACTTCAAGGTGATGGGTGGTAGTATTTATATCTGTGGTGTTTATGTCGATTAATACGCTGCAGGTAGGAGTTTTACCTACATATGTTACTATTGTTGATGTTTCCTTCCTCAGACACCGTATTTTTTGGCTGTTATATTTCTTTAATGTGCCTGTTGAGGTCTTCATAATCTAGGGATTAGTCAAGTACACGTGTTTCAATGGAATTCTTTAAAGGAGTTGAGGTACTCTGAATATTCATTTTTTTCTCGACATCTATAGCTGAGCATACACACCCAACTGACAGCAAATATCTTCAGGTGTATTAGTTTAAAAAATGTTTTGTTTAATATGACACATTGCACTTGTACACAACTGTATACAATATATATTCCCTATGAGGTGTACATTATATTACGCTGCACTGTAGAGAAAAACCATTTTAGTGGAGTTGTCAGTTTATGTAAGAATACACCAGATCCTGGTTGTCATAAAAATACATAGTTGGACACTTTTTGAAAAATGTATGTCATCAATGTAGGTAGTACTAAACCAGAAAACTCTCGGCTGGGTCAAAGTTCGAGGTGCACCCAACTTTTGATAGAGAAGCACCACAGATCCTGTGGTTGGTGATAAATGTGAGTGTGTTGGTTGTAAGAAACATTAGTTTCATCAAGTACCACTGTGTCAAACAGCCTTGTGCTTGAAACATGTATGAGGTACAAGTAAAAAAAAAGTACTGAAATGTTGTGCGGAACAAGTTTGTGACGGTACATGCTCTTAATTTTGTTTTCGCCTGTGGCGATATTAATTGTTTTAGAGGGCCGTGTGCAGTCCAATAAGCACTTAAGCCCAGATGGGCAACTTGTTACGTAATACCTCCGCGCGACCGTACACACTTAGCGAGGTGCGGAGGCCATGTGGCGAGTAGTTACGTAATACCTCTGCGAGTGCGGTTTTTACAACCGTGATTTGGCGACGATGGCGACAGCCAGACTGACGATCAGAGAAAAATTATACCGACTCGGAGAGAGGTGGAATATCAGATGATAAGATTCGGTGCCGCCTTGTATCCCCAGGCAATATTCTGATTTATAATAAATAGCTAGTTTTTTTGAGATATCGAGGGAAGCAAAAAGGACAGAACAAGGAAGGCTTCCCGGGAACGTTGTCCGTTTGGACTTTGGTAAATATTTTATTTCTGCTCTGTTGTATAACCTTGATGTGATTGATGTGACTTTAAATATTTTAATACTGTATTATACCAATATTCTTTAGACAGTGTCTTCGGTCATCTGACGAAGTAAATCGTAGTCTTACTGGTCTATATTTATACGAGTATTTGGTAATATAAAGCTTAGCCAGTCATCCTAGAAGACCTAGGTAAACTGTAGGTTATTGTCTTTATTGTGATAGGTACCAGTATTAATTATGTGTTACAAGGTTACTGAATGAGTAGTTAAGGGTTAATTAAAAATTAACCAGTTAGGAATAGTGTGGTAATTCCTTTATTAATTAAGTTCTCCTGGCAGCGTTTCTCAATTATCACACGTTACTGAACGAGTAGTAAGGGTTAATTAAAAATTAACCAGTTAGGAATAGAGTGGTAATTCCTTTATTAATTAACTTCTCCTAGAAGCGTTTCTCAATTATCACACGTGTGGGTGTTGTGTCACGGTGAAGTGATTCGCATATTGTGTAACCTAGACACCTAGAGATTAACTAATTAAGTGATCAGTTCTGGGTTGTTATTATTGTTGTTATTAATTAACTACTACGGCTGTACATTTGTCAGCGTAGGTTAATACAGATTCCAAAGTTTATTGTGTTTTTGTTGTGTTTTCTAGTGAACTAAACGTGCTATATTATATATACTTATATAAGATCGTATCTCTGATCATACCTAGAGACGAGCCATACTCGGGTAAATACCGCCTGTTACAGAGAGATCTAATAGATATACAGTTAGGAGAGATATTTTGATAATCGTGTTTTATTCAGTTACGGGTATTATAGAATCCCCGTGACAAAGTTCACCGAATTCATCAAGTCGCCGTAGATATGAACTTTCCTACCAACCTCCCACCAACATCCTTGCCTCCGCGAATATGGACTTAAAACCATTTGGCCGTCATTTTGAAAACTTTGTTTATTTATTGTTTTATTATTTTTCTTTTTAAATAGTCTCACAACCTTTCTTTTTGGCAGTCCGTCTAAATTGCTCCAATCACCTTCAAACTTTGGATGAGCACTACAATCGTTTTTGTTTGGTCTTAAATTTTACCGGACATGGTTATTCTCGACTGCTAAAAAAAAAAAAAATCCGCCCACCTCAAACGGACTCCCCCCCCCCCCCCCCCCCACCTCCTTGCCCGAAATGGGTCACTGGCGAAGTCAGAGGCTAAATCCGGGGTGGACGTCCTGAACCTTCATTGGATACGGGAACGTTAAAACAATTCCCATATCCCATATCCCTAGCTCGTACGCAGTCTGACAAGAAATCATTAAAAACATTTCCCTTTGTCCAACTGTTATTATGCTATTAAATGGGGTTTTTTTTTATATTGGCCTTGTTATAGGTCCGATGGGAGATGTAACGGTCCTTTGGTGGCTATATTGGCCCGAGGCAACGCCAATTTAGCCATCGGAGGGCCGTTCCAACTGCCTAAGGACCTATAACCTGGCCAAATGTGGAAAAAAAAACCCACTCATTTAATGACATTTTTATTAATCAACTTACTGGAATGGCCTAGTGACGAGCACATTGTGAATTAGGTTTGGGGCATTAGAAGTAATATTGTACAAAAAAAAAAAAAAACTAGCCTCAATATTTTGTTTCAGATCAAATAAAATATGTGCTATGTATTTTGCATGTGCACTATTTTACATTTTATCCTGGTCTAACGTCGACACCAGTCACTTTTCACACCTTTGTTTTGGCTTCGTACACAATAAATATAACATATTTCGTTAATAATATAAATTTGTTTATTATAAAATTATGTTCAAACATAGCCAGGTGCATTAGTAATGTTCAAATTAAAATAAAATGTTCAATAGCAATTTTGAATTGGAATTTTTCCAGTGTTCTTAAGACGGAAACTTCATGCACCCAGTTTGATGTTGTTATTGTAAAGGCCACCGCAGACCTTTGCAAATTTGTCGCATGCAATTGAAATTGCATGATTGCAAGCAACATTTTTCTTCTTGCACTGGTCCGCACACACATGCAACAACCAGCAATTTTAGTCTAGCAGTGATCACGTGACAGTCAAAATGGCGGCAATCAACTTACATGCTATTTTAGCAATATATATTATATTAATGCGTTGTCGGCGACAACGTAGACGCTTACGAAATCGTGCTCTTTGGTCGAGAGGTTGGCTTCTAAGACGTGAAGCAATGGATTAATATATATGAATATACATTAATTTCGCGTGCACCCCTTCCTTTCGGCTTTGATTAAATTATTCTCTTAAACACACAATGTAAAGTATATTCTAATTCTTAAAATAATAAATTAAACTTGGAATTAAAAGAATTAAATAATGAATTAAACTTGGAAGTTATAATTGCCACTGAAAGGTTTAACAGGTGTGACCAGGATGTATATAGAGGATTCGTCAAGAGTGTTTTTAAAGGGACATTCCTGAGTTTGCTGCAATTCTTAAGATGTTATCGACTAACAGAGACATTTTAACGATTGTAATTAAAAATCAAATATATTTTCCTGCATAAAATATCAGTGGCTGTATATTAAACATGTTTCTGATCGTTCTAATATTTGTACTGGGTTAAATTTCGTTTTATTTCCTAAAATATATTTTTTTTGTACGTACGAAATTATTTGAAGACGGAATCCAGTTTGGGTTTCTTACAAATATAAAGATGACCAGAAACACATTAACTATACAAACACTGATATTCTAAACAAGAAAATATATTTAATATGTAAGTTTAATCGTAGAAATATTTTATTAGTCGTAAACATCTTACAATGCAGCAAACTCCCTTTAATGTAAAATTATCAACCGAGTCTTATGTTAATCGGTATTTTTTGAGGCTCTGCCAAGACAAATACCTATTAACTAGACGAAGTTGATATTTTATATACTAAAGTCGAGGAGCGAATTCTATTTATCCTATAACACTTCAAAAATAACATTTTAATTTAATTTTTAGTAAATCACAGTACTAAAGTCGCCTCCATCGGTAATATGACGTCATCACGATTAGCACTCATGTGGTTGACGTCACGCTATTTAAATAAATCTTATGAAAACGTTACGCTCAGGTATACAGGTCTTGGCTGCATGTAAACAAATGACCCATTCACAGCAAAACATTATTACCTAGAGACCTTGCAAATTTGCACATACCTTTAAATTTACATACCATTACTAACCGAGTTACTGCACTAAATTAACACATGCGTTTATTACATGGATATCATGGGAAAGTTATGAGGTAAAATATACTATTATTCTTGAAGGTCATGGTCAAGTAAAATACTGAGTTTAGAATACCATAGGCACACTTTAACCACCCCCCCCCCCCCCCCCCCCCCCCCCCCCCCGTCCATGGAAAAATCGTACATCCACCCTGGATATTAATATGCATTATAAGTACGAAATGATGAGCACTATATAGGTTTAGCATTTTTGTTTTTGTTTACTTAGTCCCATACAATCCCAGTGAACAAATAATGTGATGACGTCAGGTCTTGTACACTTATAATACAAAACGAGAGAATAACATCAACTTGTTTTATTAAAGGTAAAACAGAATTAATTACCTTGAATACTATTTGTTAATTTAAGAAAATGCAACACTTTTTCACAAAATGTCAAGAAATATAACAAATGTTCATTTCAGGTGAAACTTTCCGCAGCCTATCCTTTCAGTATAGAGTTGGTGAACGAACTGTAACCAGTGTTGTTAAGAAACCACAGCGGCTGTATACAGTGCGATGAAAGACAATTATTTGAATGCATCTGTTGTAATATTATTTCTAATATTGTAGTATGCTGTTCACTAAGAATTGTAAGTCAACATCACACAAAACAATGGAAGTCAAACTAAACTCTTAATAAAACAATATTAACATAAAATACTTCTGAAAGAAATAACCAGTCCATTTTGCTCAAAATCCTCTGTCTGGTTAGCATTCTCGTATAGTTGAAAGTTATAACCAGTTGGTATTACTATTCAGTAAGTGTAAGTAACTCTAATGATTTTCCTGTTGCATTTGTGGATTCTGTACTGGCAATTGATTCTGGTTTTGACCACACAGCTGACCCAGTTGAGCACTGAAGATAATATTTTGAATCTGTTGTTTAACAATATTCCGTGTTCGAGTATCCATTTCCCTTATGGCATTTTCCATATAGGTGCAGAATGAGGCAATACCATCAGTCTTTTTGATGGTGTTGGTATCCATACATTTGGCTAATGAGCTCGAAAGTGTTCTTAGAACCTCAATTTCACATTCTTCCCTTTTCTTCTTCATCTATTCATCATGTATGGCTTGTTTTCTATCCAATAGTCGTTTAGTTGATCGTGATGGTTCAAAGGTCTGTGGAGCGTCTGCACGTGACATATTTGACTCGTGGGATTCAGTGTTACCATCATTTTCTTCATTGTCAAGATCTGAGGCCTCCATAGATTGAGATTCCTGGTAAAATGAATCCTGGAATAAATTGTAACAAATTCAGTTGATTGATTTGTCAGTATGACAGATTAGGCATATACAGTAAAAAAACAACAAAAAAAAACAACCCCAAAACAAAACGGTAAACATTAAAAAATTACTATATAAATATGTTCTTCCATTTCAGACACCTAATACAACCAGTGAGTGGAATGATGTTGCCAACCAGTTCGAGGCCAAGTGGAATTACCCATTTCGTGTGGGAGCAAACACGTAGCCATTAAACAACCAAACAACAGCGGATCACTGTACTTCAATTATAAATACTTTTTCAGTGTAATACTTTTAGCATTGGTCAGTGCAGACTACCGTTTTCTCTATGTTGATGTTGGGGCTGCCGGTCGCTGTGGAGATACTGGGATCTTCAACCAATCCTCACTGAAGAGGTGCATGGATTTGAATTCTTTGAATTTCCCACAGTGTGGCATTTAATCAGTAGCGGATCAAGATAAATGTCACTATCACATTGTCGGGGACGACGCATTTGCACTAAGAGAGGACATTGTGAAGCCTTTTCCCCACAGACGTCTGGTAGAGTCAATGTGCATCTTCAACTATAGACTGTCTAGAGCCAGAAGAGTTGTCGAAAATGTTTTTGGCATATTGGATAATCGATTTAGAGTATTTTTAACAATAACTTCCCTTGACCCAGAACACATTGACAATGTGATTCTGGCAGTATGTATTTTACGTAACTTTGAGCTGACACTCCTGTTCAAGAAGATCCTTTACCAGAGAGGGACATCACAGAGGGATCACGTGATTCAGGCAATGGTGTACAGGAGGACCGTGCAGATATTATCAACGTCCATAGAACACCACCAAGACCACCTCCAAGACCACTACCAAGACGATCACTGAGGGATTGGAATCCACCTCAGTGGATAAGGTCAGGTGACTTTTCCATGTTTCAGTCTGCACAAGTCCAATATCCTAATCGTATACCAGACTGGAAGGAAAGGGCAACATTTTAACGTCTCTAGCAGCCACTGGTGTTCTTAGCAGTATGCCTGACAGTGCTCGAGAAGCACTGTTGTCGTTAGTGCTTAAGAATGAGTAAATAACGAGGACGTTATTTTAATTAATGGGGGGAGAATGTAACCATGTGGGTTTTATTGTTTTAATGATTTTTAGTATGCACAAAACATATGCACCTAAACGTTTGGCTAGGAGCTGTAGGGACACGTATTTATCTGTCTAAACATCTGACCTCTGACCAGGGACAGTGACGATCAACCAATAGACTGACCAGCTGTGTTTGACTCAGTTGGTGGCTATTCATTGTCACTCACCTGACATACTTTCACCTGTCACGAACTGCACATGCTATCCACTCTCGATCTGCCTTTAAACTATACTGGGATAATTGGTGAGCTATATTTCTACTTTTCTAATTCACTTTACTATTTTACTAACATACATAAAGTACAGTTTATAAATTACAAATAAGGTTTAAATAAATAACTACTTCAATTAATATTTACTTTAATAAAGGAATAAATAGAATTAATATAAGTATTAGAATTTGGGCGTGGTACCTACGCTGTAACAAATGAATATTCCTATAGCCAAGCCATAACTAAATGAGTCGTTATTGTTTTAGAAATGTATGTGAATATTGTGTATGTGTGTATATTAAATTAGAATAGTATTAGTTTTATCTTACTTGTTTCTTGTAGACGTTTTGACGGTTTTGATGATGTTACCGCCCTAAAGCCCACAGCTAAAGGTATTGGTATTTCAGATTACCGGCGATTGATTAATGTTCAGTTGTTTAACGTACGGTAATTCTGTATTGTGTATTATGTATATATTCGATGTTTACTGTAGTGATGTTAAATATTGTTCATTGTATGGCTCTATATTTTGTTTAAGCGATTTGCTATGAACTGTAGATAATAACTAGGTCAGGTCAGAGAGTTTAACGTGCACATTCAGAGCAAGCTGTTGTAGCGCACGTCTATAATAACTACACTGCAGAGTTTATTAATATATATATATATATTTTTTAATGCGTTTATGTATAGTTGTGAATGTATTTTAATAATGTAATTTTTGCTTATAGGGTTTATTCGACTATATTTGACCTATTCTCCGGAATAAAGAACCCTATTAAACCATCTTCACCGAGTTCAGTTTTCTGTTCGGGAGAGGTAACACTACTATTGTAAAACTTACCAAATGTTTGAAATCCAATAGTCGATGATTAATAAATCAATGTGCTCTAGTGGTGTCGTTAACCAAAACAAACTTCAACACACTAGTTAGCAGTTGGGACATTTTGGGCCGCTTTGATACATATTTTTTAGAATTGGAATATCTTGGTCCAGTGCTCGGTCCATGATGTCACAATTGGGACATGTTGGGCCAAGCACCCGCCCAAAATATCGCAATTGGGACATTTTGGGCTTCAACAGCCGTCTCATACCAAGCGAGGTTAAAACATGGATTAGTTTCATTTTGTGTTTCTGCGATGGAATGTGCGTCCTGTAAAGAAAATTGCTCGCGTGGCAAAACTAAAGAATCACCAATCGGGCTTGACGAATATGACATCTTTCTGTTGACCTGCATGGAACACAATGCGATATAACCCTTTGTATAATTCTGAATCAAAAATATTATTGGTAGTAAATCTTATTATTACATGCCTATTCAATCTTACTATAGTGATAAAGACATTTTGAAACCGTGTAATACATTTATTTTGTATCGCACATATGTGCAATACGGACAGGAGCTTTTAAATGGGGAATTCCCTTTTTCTTTTTACTGCAGTTAGCGCCTTTTATTTACTGACGCCATATATGATTTACAAATGACTTCACATCGTATTTGAAACATTATACAAGGCAGCCGCAGAGTGTCATTATTAGCGTTAAGTAAATCCATGCAATGAGTTTTGATAATAGATTTAACAAAGTGTTGTTATGACGTTAAATTAAAAACCATTTTTATCAAATATAAAAGAAGGTATGTAATAAATACAGAACTTCACATACCTTGTTTTCGCTTCCTATTTATTATACTCGTTTATTTTGCAAAAAATAAATAAATGTCTTCGCGTGTTTTTATTTAGTCCACCCGTGATTGAGGCGGGGTAGGTCCGGGGCGTCTCGTCTCCTTTTTGGGGTCGGTTTGGTGTCGGGGTCTTCCTTTGGGGCATCGTGTCGGCTGGTTGGCTGGTGGGGGCGGGTTCTTCACTTTGGTCTTAGCTGCAAGGCAGAGTTCTGGAAGAGTCTAGGGTATATTAAAAAAATTATATTAGTGTTTTTGGGCACCCGGAATTGCCCTCTTTAATCTTTTCAATCTTAATTTTTTTAAGGGCATATAAATTGTGTTATTTTCATTATTTCATTTACCTGTTTGGAAATGCCCAGTCAAAAATAAGCGTCACACTAAAGCAATTAAAATTATTTTTTATTTAAATACCATAGGTTATTTCAACGACGCATCAAAATATCCCCCTATGCCTTTTATAAATAATTCAAAATTGTCCCATTAATAAGTAATTTTTCTGTCCCACACTCGTCCACTGGCCATGCCAGAGATTGGGTGTGGGAGAGACGTGCCTGAACCTTAATTGTACAGAGGCACGTTAATAGAGTTTACGATTACGATTACGACGTATGTAAAGTTCTGTATATCTATTATCCATATGGTTCAACATAATCCAGTTAATAATAATCATACGAAGCATACGTGTAATAACAAGTGTCATGACGTAATTTTAGGAAGCGAGTTCATAACATGACCTTGCTTCTCCAATCCTAGCTCAAGCCTGTGCATTTGAAATATGACGTCATTTCGTCGTCTCCTTCTAGTTGTACTACGCTTTGGTGTCGGTCCCTTTGATTTTACCCGTGATGTATCCCATAGTTTAAAATTTAAAAAGATCACCTCCTGTATTGAGGTTGTTAACAGCGTTAAAAAAAGACGCCTATAGCAAGAGGTCATGGCACACCATCCACATTTGCATGTTACACTGTTCAGAAGGCTTTAAATGTATTTGAACACCTAAAATTTAAAATGTTCTTGGGGAAGCATGGCCAGGCCCACAAATGCATGTAGTTTGATCCTCATTCGCCCCACTCCCGACCCCATTTTCAAATACACTCCGTGGGCCCTGTGTAAGTCTTGAAAAGTAACCCCCGCCCCCCAATTACCTTTTAAATATATATTCGTCTGTTATAATTATATATACATGGCTCAAAGACAGTGTGGGTGCCCTCCCCACGTATGGGTATCCCTCAAAAAAAATCATAGCTAAGCTCATGCCAAAATTCAATAGCATATATATTATCTACAGGGTAATTATCAAGCTCAGCAAGATATTACGTTCTCCACTAACAAACCCAACAATAAATGCATTTTATACCTGCTAAACATTTCTTTTTTTCCGGAGCAAGGTTTTTTTTCCGACAAGTTTCCCCGTATAGGCTAATCGAAGCAAGTAGTCCAAGGCGGACCCAATAAATTGCAAAAACCCACACATTTGCTACGTCCGATTCGGACTACAAAGCAAGGTGAAATGTACCCGCTAAAATTAAATTGTGAAACTTCTTTCCGACCATGGTGACGTCATGAAGGCGTGGTAATGAGGGTGTGGTACAAGCTAGTTACCTCATGCATCACTCGATATTCGTCTACTTAGACCACGGTTATTACGGTCGTTGAGTGACGGGTGTAATAGATCTCGAGCTACACCCGTCACTCAACGGTCGCAAAAACCGTGGCATAACTAGACAGATCTCTCGGAAAAGGATGATATAACTATAACTCGTAGCTGAAACATTTTAAGTTGGGTCTTGTTATTCATAAAAAAACACAATAATAATATGGATAATAAAGAAATTATTTCACTCGCGTGTGAGTCGTACTGATTTTACGAAACTCGTGTCAGGATTCGTAGAGTCTGTATACTACCAAATCAAATCCAATAGACGCCCTCGTTCGAACAATACAATAATCCTGACGCTCGTTTCGTAACACACTAGTCCATCAACATAAACGTCTCCGGCACGATATTTATTTATTTTATTGTGATGTTTATTGCTGTGCCGTAACGTTTATCCATTGGATCTATATGCTTTATTTAAGACCCTCAACACGTACATAGGGAATAACTGGTTACTGTCTTAAGATATCGGCTTTATCCTGCGAAGGTTAGAATGGCGAATGCAGCGAGGCAAAAAATGATCGAAAATGTCGATTTGAGAAAACAATTATCGAAAACAAGTAAAAAAAACTTGTTGAGAAATACGTCGCTAGCGATGAATTTCACAATATCCCAGCAACGCGGGGCGATGCTAAGCATTTCTTTCACATTTAATTTAATAGGTGTTGGAAGCAGGCCGTAGAGTCTGTATAGTACCAAATCAAATCCAATAGACGACAGTAGTAACTAATAGTGGCTAAAACCCCTACCTGCAGCGTTCCAATCGACATAAACACCACGGATATACAAACTAGCACCCCTCACCCTTAAAATGAATCAGAAAGCAATTAGGGGTCAAGCTGCTCATTTTTGAGATAATGGGTAGCGTCTATGACTACCCTAGTTCTGCACAACATTTGAGTACATTATTGTTCTTGTACCTCACACAAGGCTACTTGACACAGGTGTACTAGATGAAACTAATGAGGTTTTTTTACAACCAACACACTCACATTTATCACAAAACACAGGCATTGGGTGTCAAAATATCAGTCACTAAAATAAACTCTTTCCGCTGGGGTTTAGTCCAGTAACACCCTTCACTCCACATTGATTACTGGTCTAAAACAATATAGATATACAAGCTATACAACTCTACGACAATGCTGCCAAACTTCCCACAGCTGGTAATTTAATAACACATAACATATTGTTATGAACAAATATTTGGAGGATCTTGCGGTTGTAAATAAATTGTTTTGTTTATGTCGCCTCGGAAGGCCGGTCGAGGCATTTAACCTAATTATGCATTATCCAAACCGTTTTAGAACGGTGTGAAAAAAGCTTGTTTTTAAGTATGTAATTGTAAGTGGTCACAAGCAAGAGGAATCCATGGATATTGTCTATAAAAAAAACCCCACAAAAAAACAAACAATTCTAACCTTGTGTTTCTTTCGCCCGATCCTATCTTATTATTTCACTACAGCCCCATACGCAGGGGGGTGGGGGGTGCGAGGGGTGCGTACGTACCCCCATATTCTGCCGAGGTCCGTCCGTGGATGTGTAAAAAAAAAAAAAAAAAATTTCAAATTTACTTCCAAGAATGCAGGAAAATGCATCTCAAGCATTGTAGATTTTAATTTTTTTTTATTTATTATTATTTTTTATTATTATTATTTTATTTATTTTGGGGGGGGGGGGGGGAATGCTATTCTGGCATAGTGTGTATATAATTTATGTTGGACTGCGTGGCGGACATCGATGTGTGAAATTTGGATCCCTGTGTGAATATTCGTGAACTATTGTGACACACATATATGTGTAATGGACTGTAAAATAAATAATTACGACATTGTTGCTATTTTAGAAATGGAGAAAGGATGTTCAAAATATACGAATTATAATAAATGACTTACCTGACTTGGTAATACTTATCTGAATTAGCAGTATGGCCGACCTCGTGCACGAGGAACCGACAACGTGGTGTATTCGGACAAGGGAAATAACTCTTCGGGATTTCTGTGTTGGTGATGTGTAAAGAGCACCAGTTTAGTGTGGATGATATATTGGAAATGATTTGATTGGTGTATAAATCAAATCTCGTGATTGGTTATGGAGAGATTCAAGGTTAAATGTCATGCACTGGGATAGTATATAAACGGGACACGAATGTGGTTCAGCTGGTATACAAAGCCTGCATACTCTCCATACTGGATTATGGAGCACAAGCCTACAGCAGCGCCACCCCATACTTACTCCATAAATTAGACTGTATTCAAAATCAAGCTCTTAGAATAATCGCTAGGGTACCAGCTAATACTGATGGACCAAGTTTAGAAGCAGAATTTAATATTATGCCACTGGACCATCGCAGAAAACGTCCACACCTTAAGTACCATCTTAAAGTTCACTCATTTGATCATGAACACCCAGTGCAGGAACTTACTCCAGTGGCTACAAAAATAGGTGTAATCTTAAAATCTAACTTAAACTTAGGCAACTCCTTTGCTACAACAGCACATAATATAGAAACCGAAGTAGGAATAGATGATATACCAGTGGCAATGCACACCCTAAACCAACCAGTGTACTGCCACACACCTTACCTAATTAAAACAGCTACGGATAAAACCCGCTTCCCCCCTTTCAAAAAAATCTTATATGAAGTCTGTGCCAACGAAAACTACCCGGAGCACACCCACATCTTTACAGATGGCTCCAAAACCCCAGATAATGGCAGGGTTGGTTATGCATTAGTAGAATACCTGGCACCCTAAACTAATCAAAATTGCTAGGCTGTCAGATAATCTTTCAGTTTATACAGCAGAACTGACAGCCATTTTAGAAGCACTAAAATGGATCAAAAACCACAAATACTCAAAAAGTGTAATCTTCTCCGATAGTCTTAGCTCTATCTAATCTATTCAATCTAATAGAACCACTAGACAAGATATAATCTCAGCCATCTACAGAGAACTAAACGAGCTAAACCAATTAAACTTAGATGTAACAATAGAATGGGTCACAGCTCATGTAGGCATTATGGGTAACGAAATTGCAGGTTATGTGGCAAAAAAGGCACTGACCATCAACACTAAACATAAGCACACTATTCCACTAGGCATTACTGAACTAATCTCAATAGCCAAAAAACATTACACTAATCTATGGCAGGAAAGCTGGGACCAAACAAAAAACTTCTGGCATTATAACTTAAACCTATTGTTAATTCAGTTAGAACTAAACATAAAAACTCTCTAATCGATAAAACAATAATCAAACTAAGAATAGGAAACTCAATGGCACTTAACAACAGTCTGGCTACTGTAAATAAAAGCTCACCTAACTGTCAATGTGGCACACCAGAAGATATGAAACACTATCTCCTGGACTGCCCACTGCATAATAATCACAGAATACAACTAGTAAAAATACTTAACATTAGCAACCCTGCCACCATAATACCTAATAACCTACTACAACCAGATAAAAAAAAACAAAAAACGAAATCTTTCACGCGCTCTACCAATTCGTACAATCTACCAAACCTAAGTTATAACAACTGTCACCCCTTTAGCCACTGGGAACGGAATTGCCACCATGCCGCACTCGACCACGATTAGCATTCCAAACCAGTGGTTGAACACCGGACAGGAGATATACGAATAAAATAGGAAAATAAATAAGGAAATATTAACCACTCAGCTAAACAAAATAAACATACTACCACCACCCACCCTCTGAGGAGATGTTGCCACCCTGTTGCACTCGACCGGACTAGCGCTTCAAATCGGAGAGTGGCTCTAGTGGCAGATTAACCAGCTATAGCACTAAACCTACAATGATAAAATAACCTCCCACTTTCAAGGGAAGATTGTTATAGGGTACTTAAAATGGGTATGCTATAAACTCAATTAAAATACACCTAACTGAGTGGTCAACCAGAGGACCAATCAGGGTCACTAAAAAATCTTAACCAGAATAAAACCAACTAATTATGCCATCTCTTTTTTCAGAAACAACAATTGACCAACGTAACCAACCAACGACCAGAAACCTGTACATACAATGCAAATAAAATATTAAATGTTATTATGCACTTATATGTATGTATGGTAGTAGGTACAACTCCTTCCACAGCAGACCAAGGTGAGTAATATTCACTGCAACAGACCAGACGATTGCCATTAAGAAAATCAAGATACAAGTAAGATTAGCTAAACAATAATTTAAGTAACTAGATACTCATAATCTCCTAGGGGGGGCTGGGTGGGACTGGGAGGCATACCTATCAATACCCGTGTGAATGTTGTGAATGAGTTGTACCTACTACCAAAATTAATATTATATCTAATAACAATAACAATTTGGATATTAACGCCAAAAGTATTTAAAAAAGGGGAAAATTGGGGTTAATAAGTTTTGGCTGCGTCCTTAAAGAAAAATATTAACATTCCTAACCTATATAAATTATTAATATAATATAATTTCGGCGTAAATTTAGATGGGCTGGTCTAAAATTAATAATAATTAATAAACAATATTCACTAAGCCCAGGGGAGGTTAAGAGGAAAGGGGCTGCCAATCATATTTTAAACATTGGTGTGACCAGGTGAGGGTCGGGAGGGAGGGGAGGCCGAACCGCCTATGCCTATAACCTCAAAGAATGGCCTAACTCCCGGCATCCCATCACCCCCATCCCCTACCGTGTCCAACTGCAGTTCAATCCAATCCTGGCAGCCTACTAGTTGTTTAGGAAGTTATAAGTGGTAAATTTAGTATTGAGTTTTGGATGCCAAGCCTGCCAGAATGAGAGAGGAGAACTCGGCCGATCCATGGAAAAACGGGCGACTTCTCAGTTGTCCTCAAAAACAACACGAATAATTCATTTAGAAGACGCGGCGAACACTTTAATCTATAATACCTTGGTCAGTAGACGAAGTAATATTAACCAAGCCACTACCAAAGGCACAGACCAGACACCTTCCCTGTTAAATTACATTTGTTTTTGTTCTTTATTAAAAATATAAAATAATGATTAAAATATGGATAAAAAATACATAAAAATGAAACGGCAAACCTATCAAATTTATTTTAAAAAAATAAAATAATAATAAATAAATAAATAAAATAAAGGGAAAAAAACCAAAAGAAAAAACCAACAACAACAAAAAACACACACAACCAAAGCCAAAATTAAAAGACACACATATATATAACATGCAATTTTCCGGAAGGGGGAGGGGATTACTGCCATATAAGCCCCCACCCAATACCGAGCAATACACTTACACTCACACACTTACATACCACAAACATATAACATATATACACAGCTAAAAGAAATTTCCCCATCCAGCCACAATAAAAGTTTGGTAGAGCTGGTAGAGACATATAAATTGATTAAAAAGAAAAAATATGTTAAATAATATTTTTAATTATAAAAAAAAGCGATTAACCTGGCCCCGGAGAAATGCAGCCACGCGCGACCATCCAGCTACCAAACAAATTTTGACATAGCCGGCAAAATCGCACCGACTGCTCCGCCCCGGGGACATAGACAACCACTTATATAATTGCAGCAAACAATTATCCCTTTGTCTTTGGGTTTTTTTTTTCTGCCAATTTGTAAAATGTGACATCGTAACACAATCCCTGTATTTGTGGCATTTGTTTCTGAAGTAGTTACCGATGGTTGTTAGTGCTGAGAAGTGATATTCTTAGTGATTCGCATCTTTCTGCATTCGCTTTACACCAAGTTCAGTAACCCGTTGTCTGTGTGCATTTCTCGAAATATTGAGTGTAGCCAAATTAATGCTTTATGCACACCCATCGCTCAATAGCACAAGACAGATAATCTCTCTTCTTGGAAAACCTGATGATGGGTACTTCCATGATCTGATACAGTGGTATTTTAATGTGTGTTTACCACTTATGGGTCCATTAAAACCTTTCGTTCAAGAGACGCTAATAAATAGCAAAGATTCTGAGATTTTGAATATGTCTCATCTCTTCATAGGTACAAGGTATGTTGTTGTCAAAGTTTTGGCGAGTAAAAACAAAACAGCACAATAGGAGCAGGAAAATTGATTGTTTCTGTACGTTGGAAGTGGACCATATTAAGAAAATCCACCCATCAGTGATCCATTTGGTCATTCCTCCAGAGTGTGGCGGTGTCAATTTTAGTGCTTGATTGTTTACTACTTTATCAAGTGTATCTTTGTGACGGCCATTTTGCGTTATTTTTTATTTGACTATTAATCTGCTACAAAACTATGGCAATAAATACTGTATACAAGATAAAAACAAAGGAATATGAAATATATTTGGTGAACCCATTAGAACGTTTCACCATTTTGGCGGCCATTTTGAATATTGAGCATAATGGCGGCCATCTTGGATTTTGGAAATTATTTGATTGAATTGGCTATCCTTGAATTGATATAAATCGATGCAAAATGTATCCAAATCGACCAACATTTGCATATATAAGTATGTTTTCATGTTGACCCCCTCCCCCAAGCAAAACATTAGGGGTCCGAGAGGTTATGTTGGACAAACGTTATCAAAAATCGGTTAACACCATCGTATTCCAAGTTGTGACTAATTGTTCTGTTTTTCAGCCATTCGACATCAACAATCGTTAAATCTTTGTTAACGTATTACGGTTTGTTTCCTGCATCCTGATGTAGAGCAGCCTACTTCAGGGAATATTACAGAAGTGAAATATCGGCAACATAATAATAGCACTCCAGCACAAAAAATATATTGGGTATTGGGTGCCAAGCAAATAAAAATGTCAAATAATTAAATATATACTTGTTAATTTAATTTACATAATTTAAAGTTTGTTTTGTTTAACGACACCACTAGAGCATCATCATCGGTCATTGGTCATTTTTACATATTGTTTCAGACAGGAAACCCACTATATTTTTCCATTAGTAGCAAGGGATCGTTTATATGCACCATCCCACAGATTGGACAGTACATACCACAGCCTTTGACATACCAGTCATGTAAATATTTTCATTTTATTATTATTATTATTATTATTATTATTAGGGTTATTATCATCATCATCATCATCATTATCATCATCATTGGTAAATGAAATAAACTCTGGAAGGGGTAGGTTGACTGACCCCTTCAACTCCCCAGTGGTTACCAACTCAGTTCAATCAATTCAATTTATTGCATATTACAACAACAACAACAAAACTGGTAACAGATAAACATACAACAACAATTAGTAATAATAACAATATTAGTGTACACAATTTTTATTATAAATATAGGAATAAAATTGCTTTGTAATAATAAAGTATATTATAAAAACAAAATGGTCAAAGTACGTGGAAATAATTAAATTAAATTACTACTCCAATGATAGCCGAAACAAGAACTTTACATTTAGAAATACAGCCGTCAATAAATGTTAATACATGGTTAAGAATTTCAATGACACTAAACAAGTCCTCTGTTCAAGTAGGTTGTTTAGGTTTACAGAACCTTCAAAGTTCAATATGAAGATTGTGTGCACTGCTTCTTATTTCAGTAAATTGTCTGCGTTGTTCGAAGTTTGGTGTGCAGAGCAGGTATGTTCTGAGTTTAGAATCATTGTTTTGAATAGTATCTGACCAGAATTTGATATATTTCGATTCGAGTTATTGTTTCAACAACGTGTATTTCTGTGAGGGTATAAAGAGCCTTGACTGTCCCATATTTGAATAAAGCCAAAACTGATCCACATCATTTTTATATAAAATGACCAGTTTAAATTAGATGAGTTTTTATAACAATATTATTCCAAGTACGCCTTATGCACTATTGACGAACAGTCATGTGTTCCTAATTTAAACCAGTATTTTGTGGCAAGGGGTATTCAATTAATAAGAAGTGTGTGCTGGCCAAGTCCACCGCGTATACCATCATGGGTACTTCTTTTGTTAACACCAAGTACAATCTAATTAAAATTAGCTCCCCTATTGCATGTGAATCTAACAGCAGCCAGTTGGAGCTCATGTCCACCAATCAAAACCTCACTTGCAGAATCATGCCAGTGATTTGAAAATAATTTGAAAACATTCCGAATTATCCTGAGAGTATACAATATGTTTCATGTGAATTACGGATGCCTTATTTAGACCAGTAGAACTAATTTTAATCAGACTGCTAACAACACTGCGTAGTCTCCAATGTCCAGGTAACATTTTGTCTGTAAATAATAATTTAAATACTGACCAATCACACTTCGCCTTTTATAACGTTATTTGGGAGCATACAAATTCTAAAAATATCGGGCGAGTCTATTTTAGTGGCCGCAGTACAGCCAACCATAACAATACGTAAGGGATGGGTTATCAGTATTCAATTTTACGTAAAAAATTATTTCTTTATTTATAAAAAAAACAACTAAATCAGTCTTCAGTTTTACATTACAAATTATTTATTTTATAAAATGAAACATGTTTTAAGGCATTCGTAATTCACACGAAACCCTAAATAAATTATATAATTATTACAGTTATTAACTACTTCGTTTATGTGTTTAACAAAGGAGAGTGCCGGGTCAAAGGTAACTCCCAGAAATTTAACAGTTGTTACTTGGGTAATAGGGTGATTATCTAGTGTAAGATTTAATTTATGGGTTCTATTTAAATGATTAGTTGAGAATAGCACAGCAGAGGTCTTGGATCTACAAATGGTAACCCCCCAAGAGTCAGCCCAATTTTGAAGCTTGTGAATATATTTTTGAATATCTATTTTAATTTTTTCTATACACTTTTCAGATCGCCAAAATGCTGTATCATCAGCAAAAAGTCCAATACTTATCTTAGTGTCTTTCCTAGACGAGTTAGTCAAGACCGAAGCCAAATCATTAATAAAAATACTGAAACGTGTTGGGGCTATAACCGACCCCTGGGGGATACCGTTCTCCAGATTCAGGACATCAGAAAAAGATTCTGCTACATTAACAGAGAAAGATCTATTAGTTATGAAACGTTCAATAAATGTAAACATGGGTCCCCTAATACCCATGTCATACACTTTAATTAATAAACCATGACGCCAGACCATGTCGTAGGCCTTCTCCAGGTCAACAAATATTCCAACCACTTTTTCACCATCACTGAAAGCATTATAAATTTCTGATTGAAGCCTAAATAAGTGGTCGGAAGTAGAGTGTTTTTTTCTAAATCCACTCTGAAAACTAGTCAAAAGTTGATTACTTTCTAGATAAAAGCTGAGTCTGGAGTTGACCATACTTTCCATGGTTTTACAGATACTAGATGTTAGGGAAATAGGGCGGTAATTAGAGGGGTTAGTTAAATCCTTCCCCTTTTTGGGAGGCTAAAAACCTCGGCATGCTTCCATGCAAGGGGAAAGTAGCCCTGTTTCCAAATCATATTATATAGTTCCAGGAAGAGGTTGAGGGTAGATTTAGGCATATTCTTAAAAAATAAATAGTTAAATTTATCGGGTCCTGGGGAGGTCCCTTTCCTATGAGTGAAAGCCTCAACCATTTCCTGGATGGTAAATGGTAAATTATAAGTAGTAGTAGTACTGGGAAATTTAGCATCATGGGGAATTTTGAATTTCTGTTCTAATTTATCTTTGCGTTGGGAGAATTTTAGCGGAAAATTAAAATTACTTGAATTTTTTTGGAAAGTTTGCCCAAAGATGGTAGCTTTTTGTTGATTATTAGTGTATAGTTTATTGGATCTAAGAAGTGAGGATTTTGGAACTGGTTTCCTCTGGATGCGTTTAATCTTTGACCAGACATCTTTACTGTTTGTTTTATTATTAAGTGATGAACAAAAATTAATCCATGATTCTTTTTTAGCTTTAAGTATTTCTTGAGTAGCTTTGTATTTACTTTCTTTAAAATTATTAAGATTATCTTTAGTCTTATCTTTTTGATAAATTTTACGCATTTTATTTCTGTATTTAGTAAGTTTAGCAAGTTCATCACTCCACCAAGGAATTGAATTATATTTAACTTTAACATTAGATATCGGGATGGTTTTATTGGCTATATTAATAACACTATTTGTTAAATTTTTATTAAAAGTATCTATATTTTTACTTCTAATGTCATCTGAGTTAAGCTTAGAACATAATTGAAAGAAACCTGGCCAATCTTCTTTATTAAAGTTCCATTTATCTTTTGCCTTGGTCGGTTCCCTCCATGACCCATTAAGATTATAGTGAGTAGTTATGGGGAGGTGGTCACTATTAAAGTCATTCATGACCTGCCACTCACATTTAGGGGCCATCCCGTCTGATACCATGGTGAGGTCAAGCCACGTCCAGGAGTGGTAGGAATCTGAGTAAAAAGTAGAGGTACCATCATTTATACAGGTAACTTTAGCTTCTTCCATAAACTTTTCTACGATAGACCCTTGTTTATCAATATAATTAGAACCCCAAAGAGTATTGCGGCAGTTAAAATCCGCTACAATAATTAATTTATTATTACTTATTTTAAATAAAGAATCCAGGTAGTTATTTATTGTAAGCTTACATTGAAGGCTGCCTGGGTGAATATGCCGGGTGGCATCCTGACCAAGCGTCTGCTGGTAAAGTCTTGTATCTTAGGGGTTTTATTAGTAGGTTCTTTTTTAGGGCCGACCACAGAAAACTGGGGTGGTGCGGCAGCTCCCACACTCTGAAGGGGGCGATCCCAGAACCGCCCCTGCCAAGTTCCACCCCTTTGTAAAATACAGTGAATGGAAATGGCTATGTGTAGATCCATCTTTTATAGCCGGCTGACAGCTGGATCACGTGGTTCAGTCCTAGTACTACAAATCGGCCAGACTTTGATTCCTAGTACTACAAGTCCGCAAGACTTTGATTCCTAGTACTACAAGTCCACCAGACTTTGATTCCTAGTACTACAAGTCCGCCAGACGTTCATTCCTAGTACATACGTCTGCCAGACTTTCATTCATAGTACTAAATATCCGCCAGACTTTCATTCCTAGTACTCGGGAGTCCACTAAACATTCTTTCCAAGGCTGTCGGGGTGGGGGGGGGGGGGGGGGGGATTTTGCTCAGTTGATTGAGTGCTAGTTCGAGGTGTTTGCGTCGGAGGATCGAACCACCTCGGTGGATCCATTCAGCTCTTCTTCTTTTTTTTTGTCGTTCCAACCAGTGCACCATGACTGAACAAAGGTCGTGGTATGTTTTCCTGTCTGGGAAGTGCATATAAAAGATCCCTTGCTGCATTAGAAAAAAATGTAGCGGATTTCCTCTAATGACTACGAGTCAGAA
This sequence comes from Gigantopelta aegis, assembly GCF_016097555.1. Lineage (NCBI taxonomy): Eukaryota > Metazoa > Mollusca > Gastropoda > Neomphalida > Peltospiridae > Gigantopelta > Gigantopelta aegis. Next base: position 21,045,178 of record NC_054713.1, on the reverse strand, counting down.
TTATCACGTTTGACATCCAATAGCCGATGATTAAATAATCGATGTGTTCCAGTGGTGTCGTTAAACAAAACAAACTGTTTTTGCAATCATGTAAATAAAACTTTATATACATTTTAAAATAAGCAGTTTTTAAATTATAATCTGAAGGAATACTTTAAAAAAAAAATTAATAGAATAGTCCAGAAGCCAGGTCGATTTATTTATGTCGAAGAGTCGGGAAGGTTTGAATATTGATTTTTATGTACAAATATGAGTAAATTTTAGATCTGCGACTCGTACTTGCCTAAACCTGTACGTTAATTGGGTATTTGCATTCTTTTAATGGTACCTCAAATACAAATTTTTGTCGAGATTCTGCTACCTCAGAACAACAGTCAACGGGACATATACCATATTTCCGTTATAGGGGAGATTAAACTCTTTAAAATATCTTTTCATGACACTTAATATCCAAGTTTTCCATTTTGGTTTAGTTTATTTTCATAATTGGTCAATTTGACCTACTTTTTCAAGGTCAAATGAAGGTTATGGTTTCTGAATATGTAATAATGCTGTAAATAACAAAAATCATTGGTTATTTTATTCTTTTAACCAATATTGATCAAATTATTACCCCGGTTTATGGATATATCTATTACAAATCTAGTAAGGGTGCGTTCTGATTTAAATTTCAGAGGCACATCCATAATTTAACGAAAGGGGGAAGTATTTAGGAAAAAGTTATGTCCACATAGAAATGGGTACCCATGTTTACTGAGGTCTGTACAGGGTATGGTTTATGGTGAGGATAAGTGCGTTTTATGGTGAAGGTAGGTACCCACCCAAAGGTGACCTTTAAAGGTTGTATGTTTTTCACAACTTTGAGGGTAGGGCTTTTCACAAATATGCTACATAAGGTTAATTCTTCATAGATTTGATTGCATTTGATCATTACAGTGTACATGCAAACTATGGGGAATCTTGATATTATAATCAATTTATCTCGAAACAATGTGTTTACATGTTTCTAAAACATTTCTTTAATTTAGACAAAAAACGATATTGGGATACAAAATATTACAATGTCCAGAAATACATGGAATATAGAGATAATCATATTCTAAGCAATAAAACATAAATTTAATTTTAATAATGCATTCATATTTTATTTGTCGAAAAACGTTGAAACGGCTACAAACTGAGGATAG
>NC_054713.1:20979454-21043791 GCF_016097555.1 Gigantopelta aegis | reverse complement strand
CCCACCAGAAAATAATGGCATAAATATTGTTTAAACTAACATACGTTTTTTGGCGACGGCACTGCTAATTGCCATCGCAAAGTTTTAGGGTTTGGTTTCTGTTGTGTTTTGTTGATTAATTTCGTACATACACAAAATATATGTTATATGTAACGTCAACCTTTTGAGAGAAAATAAAATCTAATATAAACCAGAAATTTGTTATCAAATTCGTTGTTAGATATGAATTTCAAAATCTCCCAGCAACGCTTTACGATACCAGCACTCCTTTCATGACGGAAATCAGAAGCGAGGGGTTGTGGACAGATGTTTTCAAGTTTATTTGTAATAAATGACTAAAAGCATATATATGTATGTATGTATATCTATATATTGTATATGTATCTATGTATGTATGTATGCATGTATCCATGTATTTATGTATTTATGTATTTATGTATGTATGTATGTATGTATGTATGTATGTATGTATGTATGTATGTATGTATGTATGTATGTATGTATGTATGTATGTATGTGGATGGATGGATGGATGGATGGATGGATGTATGTATGTATTGATGTATGTATGTATGTATGTATGTATGTATATCTATATATTGTATGTATGTTGAGGTCGATAAATGTGCCGTTGCATATCAATTTTGCAACAGCCTTTTTTGGGCGGTGGCACTGCTAATTGCCGTCGCAAATGTTTAGGATTTGTTTTTTGTTGTGTTTTGTTAGAATATAAAATGAAGTTTATTTGCCTAGGTTTCGGACGTCAACCTTCTGACAAAAACTGAACCAATATAAATCAGAAAGTTATTTTCAAATTCGTTGAAAAACAAGAATTTCAGAATCTCCCAGCAACGCTGTACGAGATCGGCACTCCTTTCACGCCGGAAGTCAGAAGCGAGAGGTCGTGGACAGGTTTTCATGTTTATTTGTACTAAATGACTAAAAAAAAACATGTATGTGTGTATGTATGTATGTATTGATGTATGTATGTATGTATGTATGCATTTATATATGTATGTATGTATGTATGTATGTATGTATGTATGTATGTATGTATGTATGTGTATGTATGTATGTATGTATGTATGTATGTATGTATGTGTGTATGTATCTATGAATATCTATAAATTGTATGTATGTTGAGGTTGACTGTTATATACAGAGATATTAACGCACTGGCGCAGGGGATAATTAAACCCTTTTTTCTGGCCTGACAATTTGTCCCATGCCGTTGAACCTATGGCACAGAATCGCCAGCAACTTTGCAGACTTGCCACGATACCTTTGAGCTATTGAGGCATTCATAAAGAGGATGCTTTTTAATTGAACTGTATGCATGGGGCCTACAAGCTACGCGGTCGATCCCGCTTACGTACATGAAACAGTGGGCAGACCTGGTACTGGCTAGTATGTATTGATGTATGCATACCTATATATTGTATGTATGTCGAGGTTGACTGTTACATACACAGATATTAACGCACTGTCGCAGGAGATAATTAAACCCTTTCTGGCCTCAGAAATGGTCCAGGTCGTTGCTGGGACTCGAACCTTTGGAATCGGAGTGATTCCACCACATGTCGCACACCACATGTATCGCCACCATGAGACACCTGGGTGGGGCGATAGCGAGGGGTGTTAGATCGTCTAATTATTGCTCACCAGGCGGAGTGTTCTACTACAGACAAAACACATTCATGAATAAATAGCATATCACCTTTTATATTTCGCCTGTCCACTGACTTGGTGATTCCCCACCCACCCACCCACCCCATCCCCACCCCACCCCCCGCGTTTAGGTCTTTCAAGAAACACTTATAGCTAATGATGAATATTCAATCATAACATAAAATTCAATTGTTTTTCTTCACACTTTATTCACAATGTCTAGAGACAAAATTCACAAGAATTGTTTTAAAGATAAGTTACATCATTTATACAATATGAGGTTTTTGCCAGTAGCTCTGAATAAAAACATGATAACAATGAATAAAAACAAACAAAAAGAACAACAAACAAACAAACAATGTTCTGTGGCCATACTTGTTTTCCCACTGAGGAGCATTTCTTATCACCAATCGTCAAAAGCATAATTCCAAGTTAAGAAGGCGCTTTCTTTACAAACATCTCACGTCATGCTGATTTTATTAGTTTTCATCTGCTTGGCTTCTCTTGAGATCTACGACAGTAAGATATTATGTTTAGTCATATTCATTGAGTATGAAAACGCTCGAAATGTATCCACGTTTGAAGACAGATAGTCTATGCAGTCAGAATGGCATATATGTTTGCTTTGATGTTTTGATGTTCCAACTTCACTAGGTTTTGTTCGTGTGTAGTATTTTTTTTTTTTTTTGCATCTATCGAACAGCTGTCTTGCTTTTTCTCTAGTCTGTTGTGTTGATGTTATTTTATCCCACTGTTGTACACAATACAATGTTCACGTATACGATATTCAATCATATTTAAATGTCATCTGGCAAGCTTCACATTTTCTAGCAAACTGATCTGAAGCATCAGTTGTCAAAGTTTCCTTTCACATGCTTCCGCTGCATGCCTCCAAACTGAACATCATATGTCCCATCAGTTCTGTTAGAACTAACTCCTCTTCTGTCATTGAAAGTGAAGTCATCCAAAATGCCATCACTTCTCCAAGAATCTCTGTTTTCCTCTTTGATGCTCACATACAGCTTCATCGTTGATGGCAGAACAATGGACATTGCGACCTGGTTGGTTCTTCTCAGAGTGAGAGAGAGGGAGAAAAAGCTTCTGACGCAGACGTGGCGACCTTTGCAGTGAATGGAAATGGCTATGCGTAGATCCGTCTTTTATAGCCGGCTGACAGCTGGATCACGTGGTTCAGTCCTAGTACTACAAGTCGGCCAGACTTTGATTCCTAGTACTACAAGTCCGCAAGACTTTGATTCCTAGTACTACAAGTCCACCAGACTTTGATTCCTAGTACTACAAGTCCGCCAGACGTTCATTCCTAGTACATACGTCTGCCAGACTTTCATTCCTAGTACTAAATATCCGCCAGACTTTCATTCCTAGTACTCGGGAGTCCACTAAACTTTCTTTCCAAGGCAGTCGGGGTGGGGGGGGGGGGGGGGGGATTTTGCTCAGTTGATTGAGTGCTAGTTCGAGGTGTTTGCGTCGGAGGATCGAACCACCTCGGTGGATCCATTCAGCTCTTCTTTTTTTTTGTCGTTCCAACCAGTGCACCATGACTGAACAAAGGTCGTGGTATGTTTTCCTGTCTGGGAAGTGCATATAAAAGATCCCTTGCTGCATTAGAAAAAAATGTAGCGGATTTCCTCTAATGACTACGAGTCAGAATTACCACGTTTGACATCCAATAGCCGATGATTAAATAATCGATGTGCTCCAGTGGTGTCGTTAAACAAAACAAACTGTTTTTGCAATCATGTAAATAAAACTTTATATACATTTTAAAATAAGCAGTTTTTAAATTATAATCTGAAGGAATACTTTAAAAAAAAAAAAAATAGAATAGTCCAGAAGCCAGGTCGATTTATTTATGTCGAAGAGTCGGGAAGGTTTGAATATTGATTTTTATGTACAAATATGTGTAAATTTTAGATCTGCGACTCGTACTTGCCTAAACCTGTACGTTAATTGGGTATTTGCATTCTTTTAATGGTACCTCAAATACAAATTTTTGTCGAGATTCTGCTACCTCAGAACAACAGTCAACGGGACATATACCATATTTCCGTTATAGGGGAGATTAAACTCTTTAAAATATCTTTTCATGACACTTAATATCCAAGTTTTCCATTTTGGTTTAGTTTATTTTCATAATTGGTCAATTTGACCTACTTTTTCAAGGTCAAATGAAGGTTATGGTTTCTGAATATGTAATAATGCTGTAAATGACAAAAATCATTGGTTATTTTATTCTTTTAACCAATATTGATCAAATTATTACCCCGGTTTATGGATATATCTATTACACATCTAGTAAGGGTGCGTTCTGATTTAAATTTCAGAGGCACATCCATAATTTAACGAAAGGGGGAAGTATTTAGGAAAAAGTTATGTCCACATAGAAATGGGTACCCATGTTTACTGAGGTCTGTACAGGGTATGGTTTATGGTGAGGATAAGTGCGATTTATGGTAAAGGTAGGTACCCACCCAAAGGTGACCTTTAAAGGTTGTATGTTTTTCTCAACTTTGAGGGTAGGGCTTTTCACAAATATGCTACATAAGGTTAATTCTTCATAGATTTGATTGCATTTGATCATTACAGTGTACATGCAAACTATGGGGAATCTTGATATTATAATCAATTTATCTCGAAACAATATGTTTACATGTTTCTAAAACATTTCTTTAATTTAGACAAAAAACGATATTGGGATACAAAATATTACAATGTCCAGAAATACATGGAATATAGAGATAATCATATTCTAAGCAATAAAACATAAATTTTAATTTTAATAATGCATTCATATTTTATTTGTCGAAAACGTTGAAACGGCTACAAACTGAGGATAGTCCAATCCCTTTAATATAAGTATACAATAGTTGTCTGGCATAAATGCACGGAAATACTCTTAAAGTATTTTATAGACATTAGTTAAAATAAAATCAATATTTAATTTCAGAAATTATGTCAAAATATCATGTTCCTTGCAAGGTGTAAATTAGGTTAAATTGGGATTTTTATTTTTAAATCTGTTATTTTTAACTTTCTTCTGTGAAAATCCTCCACCCAAAATGTTACCATTTTTATTTTGACCAATACAGATTACAAATAGTCTTGCTTATGTAGTGAAAGCATTCCCACCTACCAGTATATAACTTAAAACAATTGTTTTAGTTGCCTGGGTGCGGTAATGTTGTGAAAACAAATGTTTAAATGGCGGTCATTTTGAAAACCAAGATGGCCATCAGCAAACGCCCCTGAAATGTTTCGATTGTGTTGTTGTTGTTTTGTATTATTTTTTAGTGTTTGTAAAATAGGTATGGGTCTTCTAATAATCTTGTACAAATAAAACATTATAGCATAATGCAATGGGCCGAACAGAAAAAACAGTAATATTTTAGCATGGGGTGGTGCTTTTAAAATGACCGTCAAAGGAATTGCTCAATGATGACAAAGTGTCAACATGCAGTTTCTGAATCAGGAAACTCTAAATGACATAAAGCCATCATAAAACATCGTATGTACCCTAGTTCAAGGTATAACCCTTATTCTGCCCGACTATCGATAAAACAAGTAAAATGATAAACTGCCTCAGGTCTTTCTAGAAAGTCGTTAGAAATAATATATGTCATTTATTCTGCCAGTATTTGATTATCCTCATATTATTTGGGATAACTGTTCCTTTCAGTTAGCACAACACCTTGAAAATATTCAGTTAAATGCTCTTAGAACAATTTGTGGTGCTGTTAGGGGAACTTCACACGATCTTATCTATAAAGAAACAGGCATGAACAACACAAATTATGCATGATGTTTAAACTGTCAAATAACTTGTTACCTAATTATTTAGCTCTTCATTTACCACGACCTATCGGTGAAACAAATCCATGCTCTTTAAGTAATGCAGACCACTTGAATACTTGAATAATACGTCTTCTAACATCAAAAACTGTAAATCACTAACTAGGTTCAAACATGCAATTAATGCAACTGAAGCTATCCCATCATACTTTTATTATGGTAAAAGACGTCAGCAGATACTACATTATCGACTTAGAATGGGTAAGAGTAAGCTAGATGGTCATAAATTTAAGCGTCATCTCCAAGATAATCTAAAATGTGCTTGTGGGCATCATGTGGAAGATGCTGAACATATTTTGTGTCATTGTCCTCTGTTCAGGGTGCATCGAAATACCCACTTACAGAAATATATACATGTTAATCATAACATTTTATTATTTGGCGATCTACACTCAACTAATCAGGAAAATATAGACATTTTAAAATTCATTCATGACTTTACCGTAAGCACTGAACGTTTTGAAACTTAATAGCACTGTTACATTTCTCTACCTGTCTTATTTCTCTGTATGTACTTTTCCTTTCTGTAGCTCACTTTTATGTTAATTATCTACTATTATGTTTTATTATTTTTAGTACTTAGTCTGTCATCTTGTTACAGCTTGTTTGTAAAAACACAATGTAGAGAGAGGTCTTAATATAGCCTTGTAGCCTGCCGACCAATCCCACCAGAAAATAATGGCATAAATATTGTTTAAACTAACATACGTTTTTTGGCGACGGCACTGCTAATTGCCATCGCAAAGTTTTAGGGTTTGGTTTCTGTTGTGTTTTGTTGATTAATTTCGTACATACACAAAATATATGTTATATGTAACGTCAACCTTTTGAGAGAAAATAAAATCTAATATAAACCAGAAATTTGTTATCAAATTCGTTGTTAGATATGAATTTCAAAATCTCCCAGCAACGCTTTACGATACCAGCACTCCTTTCATGACGGAAATCAGAAGCGAGGGGTTGTGGACAGATGTTTTCAAGTTTATTTGTAATAAATGACTAAAAGCATATATATGTATGTATGTATATCTATATATTGTATATGTATCTATGTATGTATGTATGCATGTATCCATGTATTTATGTATTTATGTATTTATGTATGTATGTATGTATGTATGTATGTATGTATGTATGTATGTATGTCTGTATGTATGTATGTATGTATGTATGTATGTATGTATGGATGGATGGATGGATGGATGGATGTATGTGTATGTATGTATGTATGTATGTATGTATGTATGTATGTATATCTATATATTGTATGTATGTTGAGGTCGATAAATGTGCCGTTGCATATCAATTTTGCAACAGCCTTTTTTGGGCGGTGGCACTGCTAATTGCCGTCGCAAATGTTTAGGATTTGTTTTTTGTTGTGTTTTGTTAGAATATAAAATGAAGTTTATTTGCCTAGGTTTCGGACGTCAACCTTCTGACAAAAACTGAACCAATATAAATCAGAAAGTTATTTTCAAATTCGTTGAAAAACAAGAATTTCAGAATCTCCCAGCAACGCTGTACGAGATCGGCACTCCTTTCACGCCGGAAGTCAGAAGCGAGAGGTCGTGGACAGGTTTTCATGTTTATTTGTACTAAATGACTAAAAAAAAACATGTATGTGTGTATGTATGTATGTATTGATGTATGTATGTATGTATGTATGCATTTATATATGTATGTATGTATGTATGTATGTATGTATGTATGTATGTATGTATGTATGTATGTATGTATGTATGTATGTATGTATGTATGTGTGTATGTATCTATGAATATCTATAAATTGTATGTATGTTGAGGTTGACTGTTATATACAGAGATATTAACGCACTGGCGCAGGGGATAATTAAACCCTTTTTTCTGGCCTGACAATTTGTCCCATGCCGTTGAACCTATGGCACAGAATCGCCAGCAACTTTGCAGACTTGCCACGATACCTTTGAGCTATTGAGGCATTCATAAAGAGGATGCTTTTTAATTGAACTGTATGCATGGGGCCTACAAGCTACGCGGTCGATCCCGCTTACGTACATGAAACAGTGGGCAGACCTGGTACTGGCTAGTATGTATTGATGTATGCATACCTATATATTGTATGTATGTCGAGGTTGACTGTTACATACACAGATATTAACGCACTGTCGCAGGAGATAATTAAACCCTTTCTGGCCTCAGAAATGGTCCAGGTCGTTGCTGGGACTCGAACCTTTGGAATCGGAGTGATTCCACCACATGTCGCACACCACATGTATCGCCACCATGAGACACCTGGGTGGGGCGATAGCGAGGGGTGTTAGATCGTCTAATTATTGCTCACCAGGCGGAGTGTTCTACTACAGACAAAACACATTCATGAATAAATAGCATATCACCTTTTATATTTCGCCTGTCCACTGACTTGGTGATTCCCCACCCACCCACCCACCCCATCCCCACCCCACCCCCCGCGTTTAGGTCTTTCAAGAAACACTTATAGCTAATGATGAATATTCAATCATAACATAAAATTCAATTGTTTTTCTTCACACTTTATTCACAATGTCTAGAGACAAAATTCACAAGAATTGTTTTAAAGATAAGTTACATCATTTATACAATATGAAGTTTTTGCCAGTAGCTCTGAATAAAAACATGATAACAATGAATAAAAACAAACAAAAAGAACAACAAACAAACAAACAATGTTCTGTGGCCATACTTGTTTTCCCACTGAGGAGCATTTCTTATCACCAATCGTCAAAAGCATAATTCCAACTTAAGAAGGCGCTTTCTTTACAAACATCTCACGTCATGCTGATTTTATTAGTTTTCATCTGCTTGGCTTCTCTTGAGATCTACGACAGTAAGATATTATGTTTAGTCATATTCATTGAGTATGAAAACGCTCGAAATGTATCCACGTTTGAAGACAGATAGTCTATGCAGTCAGAATGGCATATAGGTTTGCTTTGATGTTTTGATGTTCCAACTTCACTAGGTTTTGTTCTTGTGTAGTATTTTTTTCTTATTGTGCATCTATCGAACAGCTGTCTTGCTTTTTCTCTAGTCTGTTGTGTTGATGTTATTTTATCCCACTGTTGTACACAATACAATGTTCACGTATACGATATTCAATCATATTTAAATGTCATCTGGCAAGCTTCACATTTTCTAGCAAACTGATCTGAAGCATCAGTTGTCAAAGTTTCCTTTCACATGCTTCCGCTGCATGCCTCCAAACTGAACATCATATGTCCCATCAGTTCTGTTAGAACTAACTCCTCTTCTGTCATTGAAAGTGAAGTCATCCAAAATGCCATCACTTCTCCAAGAATCTCTGTTTTCCTCTTTGATGCTCACATACAGCTTCATCGTTGATGGCAGAACAATGGACATTGCGACCTGGTTGGTTCTTCTCAGAGTGAGAGAGAGGGAGAAAAAGCTTCTGACGCAGACGTGGCGACCTTTGCAGTGAATGGAAATGGCTATGCGTAGATCCGTCTTTTATAGCCGGCTGACAGCTGGATCACGTGGTTCAGTCCTAGTACTACAAGTCGGCCAGACTTTGATTCCTAGTACTACAAGTCCGCAAGACTTTGATTCCTAGTACTACAAGTCCACCAGACTTTGATTCCTAGTACTACAAGTCCGCCAGACGTTCATTCCTAGTACATACGTCTGCCAGACTTTCATTCCTAGTACTAAATATCCGCCAGACTTTCATTCCTAGTACTCGGGAGTCCACTAAACTTTCTTTCCAAGGCAGTCGGGGTGGGGGGGGGGGGGGGGGGGATTTTGCTCAGTTGATTGAGTGCTAGTTCGAGGTGTTTGCGTCGGAGGATCGAACCACCTCGGTGGATCCATTCAGCTCTTCTTTTTTTTTTGTCGTTCCAACCAGTGCACCATGACTGAACAAAGGTCGTGGTATGTTTTCCTGTCTGGGAAGTGCATATAAAAGATCCCTTGCTGCATTAGAAAAAAATGTAGCGGATTTCCTCTAATGACTACGAGTCAGAATTACCACGTTTGACATCCAATAGCCGATGATTAAATAATCGATGTGCTCCAGTGGTGTCGTTAAACAAAACAAACTGTTTTTGCAATCATGTAAATAAAACTTTATATACATTTTAAAATAAGCAGTTTTTAAATTATAATCTGAAGGAATACTTTAAAAAAAAAAAAATAGAATAGTCCAGAAGCCAGGTCGATTTATTTATGTCGAAGAGTCGGGAAGGTTTGAATATTGATTTTTATGTACAAATATGAGTAAATTTTAGATCTGCGACTCGTACTTGCCTAAACCTGTACGTTAATTGGGTATTTGCATTCTTTTAATGGTACCTCAAATACAAATTTTTGTCGAGATTCTGCTACCTCAGAACAACAGTCAACGGGACATATACCATATTTCCGTTATAGGGGAGATTAAACTCTTTAAAATATCTTTTCATGACACTTAATATCCAAGTTTTCCATTTTGGTTTAGTTTATTTTCATAATTGGTCAATTTGACCTACTTTTTCAAGGTCAAATGAAGGTTATGGTTTCTGAATATGTAATAATGCTGTAAATGACAAAAATCATTGGTTATTTTATTCTTTTAACCAATATTGATCAAATTATTACCCCGGTTTATGGATATATCTATTACACATCTAGTAAGGGTGCGTTCTGATTTAAATTTCAGAGGCACATCCATAATTTAACGAAAGGGGGAAGTATTTAGGAAAAAGTTATGTCCACATAGAAATGGGTACCCATGTTTACTGAGGTCTGTACAGGGTATGGTTTATGGTGAGGATAAGTGCGATTTATGGTAAAGGTAGGTACCCACCCAAAGGTGACCTTTAAAGGTTGTATGTTTTTCACAACTTTGAGGGTAGGGCTTTTCACAAATATGCTACATAAGGTTAATTCTTCATAGATTTGATTGCATTTGATCATTACAGTGTACATGCAAACTATGGGGAATCTTGATATTATAATCAATTTATCTCGAAACGTTAACTAATTATTCCAAAGATGTTTATGAATAAATATAAAAATATAAATGTATATATTTTTTTTTAATCTTTGGTTTTTTGGTGTAGAAATGAAATAAAATATGCTTCATATATTGGGCATTTAAACCGATTCCATCATTCTTTTTAATTAAACGACTGGCCAAACATTTTTAGCATGTTTTGCTAGAAATGGGAACACATGCTTAATGCTATATAGGGTAAGGTTTACAGAGAGGGTAGGTACCTTGTGATCTTGACTTTAAAGGTCATGTTGGGACTATTTAAAGTCATTTGCCCACGAAGTAAGGATATTTTTAAAATTATTTAATTAAAAACAATATTACTGTAATTCTAGTAACAATTAGAATGGTATGTCTTATTTGGTTTCTATGATTAAACTTCATCTTTAGGGTGACCAAGATAGCAAACCAATAGTAATATTATGTCTGCATTCAACCAGAACTCGTTGAGAACATGGTTTCTGCTTGGTGTGTGTGTGTGTGTGTGTTTGTGTGTGTGTGTGTGTGTGTGTGTGTGTGTGTGTGTGTGTGTGTGTGTGTGTGTGTGTGTGTGTGTGTGTGTGTGTGTGTGTGTGTGTGTGTGTTTTGTCATCGTAGGTCAACTCAAGCTGCGTTATAATTTCCTATCTGGTTGAATGTGCCATCTTTTTTATCCTCAACCATCTCCAATAATGAGCCCATACTTACATACTAATGTAAGCCCATGTTCCGTAGACTACTGAATTAAAAAAACCCCTAAAATGACTGTTACTCTGATCCTGCATTATTAAACGGTGATAATACTTGTGGCAAGATAATGTTATGTCGACTAATAATTTGTAGACTGGCATTTTTCTTACCTTACATGTATGATGGTTATGCTCTGATCTATGCATTTAACAAACCAATTGCAAACACATTTGTGAACATAATTTTGGGAAAGATTGATGATACTAGAAAAGATCATATTATCTTTGACACTCATATTGATAAACAATACACAAAGCCATGCAGTGTATAAATTGTTTTAAAGGTAAGGATAAAATATCATCATTCTATACCATTGCATAATTACATCAATATATTATTTTGAATGCATAACAATATTTTACCAATTAAATTATATGGCATAAAAAAACGTATACAAATAAATATTATAAAACGTAATACATCTTAATGGGGTTTTTTTGTTTTAGTTTTTTTGGCTTTTAGGTGGTCATTTCGGTTGAGATAAGACTCAAGACAAAAATTCAGAAAAAGATATTGGTGGCCAAACCTTGTTAGTGACGTAAAGAAATTTCTCCAGGCCTGTAAAAAAAGATGTCATAGGGTGAACAGGATAATAAAGTCGCTCCACTCCTACACCCTATTCCTGTTTTGTTATGTATGGGGTATGTTTTATCCCTAAACATTGTAGTTAAAAGTAATAACTTGTATGTTTCCTAATTCATAGAGATTTAATCAAACATTGGAAAACATGCTTTTTGAAGCTAGACGGTGCCGGCTGACAGCTGGATCACGTGGTTCAGTCCTAGTACTACAAGTCGGCCAGACTTTGATTCCTAGTACTACAAGTCCGCAAGACTTTGATTCCTAGTACTACAAGTCCACCAGACTTTGATTCCTAGTACTACAAGTCCGCCAGACGTTCATTCCTAGTACATACGTCTGCCAGACTTTCATTCCTAGTACTAAATATCCGCCAGACTTTCATTCCTAGTACTCGGGAGTCCACTAAACTTTCTTTCCAAGGCAGTCGGGGTAGGGGGGGGGGGGGGATTTTGCTCAGTTGATTGAGTGCTACTTCGAGGTGTTTGCGTCGGAGGATCGAACCACCTCGGTGGATCCATTCAGCTCTTCTTTTTTTTTGTCGTTCCAACCAGTGCACCATGACTGAACAAAGGTCGTGGTATGTTTTCCTGTCTGGGAAGTGCATATAAAAGATCCCTTGCTGCATTAGAAAAAAATGTAGCGGATTTCCTGTAATGACTACGAGTCAGAATTACCACGTTTGACATCCAATAGCCGATGATTAAATAATCGATGTGCTCCAGTGGTGTCGTTAAACAAAACAAACTGTTTTTGCAATCATGTAAATAAAACTTTATATACATTTTAAAATAAGCAGTTTTTAAATTATAATCTGAAGGAATAGTTTAAAAAAAATAATAATAGAATAGTCCAGAAGCCAGGTCGATTTATTTATGTCGAAGAGTCGGGAAGGTTTGAATATTGATTTTTATGTACAAATATGTGTAAATTTTAGATCTGCGACTCGTACTTGCCTAAACCTGTACGTTAATTGGGTATTTGCATTCTTTTAATGGTACCTCAAATACAAATTTTTGTCGAGATTCTGCTACCTCAGAACAACAGTCAACGGGACATATACCATATTTCCGTTATAGGGGAGATTAAACTCTTTAAAATATCTTTTCATGACACTTAATATCCAAGTTTTCCATTTTGGTTTAGTTTATTTTCATAATTGGTCAATTTGACCTACTTTTTCAAGGTCAAATGAAGGTTATGGTTTCTGAATATGTAATAATGCTGTAAATGACACAAATCATTGGTTATTTTATTCTTTCAACCAATATTGATCAAAGTATTACCCCGGTTTATGGACATATCTATTACACATCTAGTAGGGGTGCGTTCTGATTTAAATTTCAGAGGCAGATCCATAATTTAACGAAAGGGGGAAGTATTTAGGAAAACGTTATTTCCACATTTTGGAGAATGGTTTGTTAGAAATGGGTACCCATGTTTTTCACAACTTTGAGGGTAGGGTTCTTTACAAATATGCTACATAAGGTTAATTCTTCATAGATTTGATTGCATTTGATCATTACAGTGTACATGCAAACTATGGGGAATCTTGATATTAAAATCAATTTATCTCGAAACAATGTGTTTACATGTTTCTAAAACATTTCTTTTAAAAAAGTAAAATTAATGGTAGTATTTTATCAAAAGTGGGTACCCATGCTTATTGAGATCTGTGCAGAGTAAGGTTTATGGCGAGGTGAGGAAAAGGAAAGGAAATGGCGAGGGTAGGGATCTGTATAGAGTATGGTTTATTTTAAAGGTAGGAATTCGTGCCATTTTAACTTTAGGGTGTCATATTAGAAGCTAGATGGGGTCAAATTCGAGATTTGTTTTATTTTATTTTTTATCTTTAAGTCTAGGTTCTTTCCAGAAAGTGCTATTAAAGGTATTCTATTGATTCTTAAATGTAGCTAACTGATCAGTATAATTTGCATGTTAACTGGGAAATCTGAAACAAAATATGCATTAATTGTACAATATTAATTTCGTGCGATACATCATTCTGGATACTGTACATAGATAACTGCCTCTACAATGCCTATTAACTGACAGACTTTTATAATTTGCATAGGTATAGCAGTTATAAAAAAATTAATCTGTGCTTTAGCTGGGAATGTACATTTTTTAATGGAATGTCAAAATTGTTTCCTCTGTCAGCCGCTACCCAAAGACAAAGGAGTACTGTTTCTTAACCTGAATAAAGTCCAATTATAGTTAACTAATTATTCCAAAGATGTTTATGAATAAATATAAAATATAAATGTATATATTTTTTGTTTAATCTTTGGTTTTTTGGTGTAGAATGAAATAAAATATGCTTCATATATTGGGCATTTAAACCGATTCCATCATTCTTTTTAATTAAACGACTGGCCAAACATTTTTAGCATGTTTTGCTAGAAATGGGAACACATGCTTAATGCTATATAGGGTAAGGTTTACAGAGAGGGTAGGTACCTTGTGATCTTGACTTTAAAGGTCATGTTGGGACTATTTAAAGTCATTTGCCACGAAGTAAGGATATTTTTAAAATTATTTAATTAAAAACAATATTACTGTAATTCTAGTAACAATTAGAATGGTATGTCTTATTTGGTTTCTATGATTAAACTTCATCTTTAGGGTGACCAAGATAGCAAACCAATAGTAATATTATGTCTGCATTCAACCAGAACTCGTTGAGAACATGGTTTCTGCTTGGTGTGTGTGTGTGTGTGTTTGTGTGTGTGTGTGTGTGTGTGTGTGTGTGTGTGTGTGTGTGTGTGTGTGTGTGTGTGTGTGTGTGTGTGTGTGTGTGTGTGTGTGTGTGTGTTTGTCATCGTAGGTCAACTCAAGCTGCGTTATAATTTCCTATCTGGTTGAATGTGCCATCTTTTTTATCCTCAACCATCTCCAATAATGAGCCCATACTTACATACTAATGTAAGCCCATGTTCCGTAGACTACTGAATTAAAAAACCCCTAAAATGACTGTTACTCTGATCCTGCATTATTAAACGGTGATAATACTTGTGGCAAGATAATGTTATGTCGACTAATAATTTGTAGACTGGCATTTTTCTTACCTTACATGTATGATGGTTATGCTCTGATCTATGCATTTAACAAACCAATTGCAAACACATTTGTGAACATAATTTTGGGAAAGATTGATGATACTAGAAAAGATCATATTATCTTTGACACTCATATTGATAAACAATACACAAAGCCATGCAGTGTATAAATTGTTTTAAAGGTAAGGATAAAATATCATCATTCTATACCATTGCATAATTACATCAATATATTATTTTGAATGCATAACAATATTTTACCAATTAAATTATATGGCATAAAAAAACGTATACAAATAAATATTATAAAACGTAATACATCTTAATGGGGTTTTTTTGTTTAGTTTTTTTGGCTTTTAGGTGGTCATTTCGGTTGAGATAAGACTCAAGACAAAATTCAGAAAAGATATTGGTGGCCAAACCTTGTTAGTGACGTAAAGAAATTTCTCCAGGCCTGTAAAAGATGTCATAGGGTGAACAGGATAATAAAGTCGCTCCACTCCTACACCCTATTCCTGTTTTGTTATGTATGGGGTATGTTTTATCCCTAAACATTGTAGTTAAAAGT
This sequence comes from Gigantopelta aegis, assembly GCF_016097555.1. Taxonomy (NCBI): domain Eukaryota; kingdom Metazoa; phylum Mollusca; class Gastropoda; order Neomphalida; family Peltospiridae; genus Gigantopelta; species Gigantopelta aegis. Next base: position 21,028,310 of record NC_054713.1, on the reverse strand, counting down.
AATAACTTGTATGTTTCCTAATTCATAGAGATTTAATCAAACATTGGAAAACATGCTTTTGAAGCTAGACGGTGATGCAGAATGGGACACATTATTACAGCAAGTTGTATTTGGCTGCAGCACATCGAAACATGCAAGCACAAAGTTTGCTCCGGTTTACCTTATATACGGGAGGTGAGTGCTTTGAAAGGCATGCATAAGCTATGCTAATGCCATATATTTTCCATAATGTCTTTGATTAATCAATATTATCACATCAAACTGATAAAAGAATAGCACATAACAATATAACTATGAGTAAATGCAAAACGCTACGTTAAAATAATATAAATAATTTAGCAGAGTTAGAAATATCACGTAAGCCAAACTTATTATAGAGAACCTATTATGCCCGATGATGCTGGACATTCAGACGATGAGATGGAGGCCACAGTTTCCGACGAGAAACTTCATGAGGAAATTGGAGAAAAAAAGTAGACTCAATGATGAAAGTCATTTGCAAAAGAGCTATAAACAACATCAAGGACGCCCAAACGAGACAAAAACAAAACTATGAGGTAAAACAAGTATCTAAAAACAAAAATACTTAAAACAGATGACTACTGCATTATGCGTACATAATATTACATTTATAAAATTTTGCAAGCATGTCTTCAAAAGTATATAATAAAAACTATGCGAATGTTTTTCGAACAAAATGTGAAAATAAATTAAAAACATCTGATATTTTAATAAAATCATATTTTTATAGTTTTGTTTGAAATATATATAAAACATATTTAGTAAGAAAAAAGATAATGAAATGCGTTTAAATGTAATTTTTTATTATTAATTTATAAAAATTTAATTGTATTTTTTAGGATTTACCAGTAGGAACAAAGGTGTTTTTGAGGTGTGTTTTTTTAAACTTAAGACGCTAGAAATGCAAAGATGGTAAGGGGGGACCTTGGATTAGACCATATGTCATCAGAGTGGTTACGAAAAGTGGATCATACATGTTGTCAACAACAGATAGAGTTATTTTAAAAAGTGTCATAAATAGTGTAAATTTGAAAAAGTGGACAGATGTGCCTGCAGCCAAGATGCGCAAAATCGATTAAAAACATTAATAAATTAAACTGATCTTTATTATTCTTAACTGCAATTTAATTTTCATACATGTAAGCTATGTATAGGACTTGCATTTCGGTTTTCTAGGAATGCAGATTATTGATGCATTGTGTATGGGTCGGCACGCAAGTCTTACTTGCAGATACTAGATCCTATACACAACCAGGGACTTAGGCTTTGTCTTGGTGCATTTAGAACATCTTCTGTAAAGTTGATGCACACGAACCTTGTCTGGGTGCTAGACGTGCAAAACTTTCTCTGCAGTATGAAACCAAGATTCAATCATTACTGACTCATCCTACACATGATGCGATGTTTGATAACAAGTATATGAAGTTGTTTGATGCAAGGCCAAATGCTATTCGTACATTTGGTCTTCGCAGTCAGCGGTTTTTATCGCTTTCCAACATTGATTTAACTGACACTTTGGAAACTCCTTCATATTTTGTTTTACCATCTTGGTGTATTACACCACCTACAATTGTGTTTGATCTGGCGCATCTGAAGAAAGATCGTACAGATGCTGTTATTTATAAACAGTTTTTCATGGAAATTCAAGACCGGTATCGCGATTACATTCCTGTTTATACAGATGGATCACGGGATGGGAATTCTGTGGCTTGTCCTACAGTTTTCCCATCAGACACAATACTTTCCATGTGACTGCCTCACTCGGCATCAATCTTTAGTGCTGAAGTTTGGGCAGTCATTAAAACCTTAGAAGAAATCAAAGATTCGATTGCATCCAAATTGATTAGTTTTACTGATTCACTTTCGTGTCTCCAAGCTTTAGGCAATATGAAGCTGGACCATCCATTAATTGGGATGGTGATACGAAACTGTGTCTTTTTATCCATTGCCAATAAACATATTGTATTTTGTTGGGTGCCCAGCCATGTTGGCATCAGGGGTAATGAAAAGGCAGATTCAGCTGCTAAGTCTGCTTTGGATTTGCCTCATGCCAGGGTTGGTGTACCTTATACTGATTTTAAACATCATATCAACCAATTTATCTTTTCGACTTGGCAACATGATTGGGACGGGGCGGTTGCGAACAAGCTTCATGCTATCAAGCCAGTCTTGGGAGAGTGGCAGTCCTCCTATAGACAGTGCAGGATGGATGAAATAGTCTTGTGTCGTGCTCGCATTGGCCATACTTACTTGATACATTCATTTATCTTGAAGAAAGATCCTCCACCTCAGTGTGAGCACTGTCAGTGTCTTCTGTGTGTGCGACACGTTTTGGTGGAGTGTAAGCATTTGTCAGCAACTCGAAAAGATTTATTTGGACAAAGAAATGTGATTTAATCATTTCAATTCCATCCAGAACTTTTATTGTAGTTTTTACGTGATACTGACTTTTACTCTAAATTTTAATTTGATATATCACACTGTGTTTTTATTTGATTCTTGAATTTTTATATTGATGTTGATTATTTCTTCATGTTTTGATTTACCATAATTTGACACCCAATAGCCGATGTATATTTCGTTCTGGGGTGTCGTTAAATATTCATTCATTCATTCATTCTAGGAATGCAGGCCCGGCTAGGTCTTGAAATCCTAGCAGTCAGACCTCCATTCCTTGGGAATGAAAGTCTTAGGACTTGCATACCTAGCCATGCTAGACCTAGGACTTGCATTCCTAGGACCTCGGTTCCGGCGGACCTGCATTCTGTTTCCACCGGCTTAACCTTCGACTTCGCCAGTCACTAACCCGGACAGGAAGTGGGAAGTGAGTTTGAGGTGGGCGGTATTTGAACAATAATTTAGAAGTTGGGTCAAAGACATTTTGCAATACATTATTTTCAAGTTTCTATGTAGCACTATGCAGACCTATTAAAAAAGCTGAACTGGTTTGAATTGCAGTTGTCCAGTGTAAATAATAATTTCATTTGATCCAAACTTTGGTATATGATGTTATATTCCCGTTCCAACTTACACTATGGTTATGGCATAACTTCATAACCAGAACGCAGAATTAGCATATACCATGAACAATAATTCCCTTTTATCGTCTTACATGGTAATTCCCAACTGTGCTTTTATCACATAACTTAATATACTAACACCTTAAAATTATTTAGCACTGAATAATGGGCCTAAAGCAAACACTACTGATAATTCACACAGACAAACAACGAGTGATAAATATAGACACTCTTTAATTAAAAAATATATCAATTTAATAAACGTCCCATGTGGGATTATTGGTCAGTTAACTTGCATGAAGGATGTCCAAAAGAATAACGAATTCTAGAATCTGGATACGATGACGATGGCACTGGCAGAGTTCACGTTGTTCTTTCATACCTGCTGCTGTTGCTTGCCTCCGACCTGTCACCGTATACTGAACCACACTCGTGTCCCGTTTATATACCATCTCAGTGCATGACATTTAACCTCGAATCTCTTCATAATCAATCACGAGATTTGATTTATAAACCAATCAAGTCATTTTCCATATATCACCGATGACACATAGATGCTCCTCATCATAACGGCAAAAATCACAAACACATAAATCATGAATAGTTATTATCCTTGTCCAAACACGCCATGATACTTTTCCTGTCCACGAGGCAGACCTTGCTACTAATTCAGGCAAGTATTACCAATTCAGGTAAGTAACTTATTATAATTTTTACACATCTCTCTTCCATTTCTAAAAGAATAACAATGTCGTAATTACTTATATTACAGTCCATTACATATTTATGTGTCACATACACTATGCCAGAATAGCATAACAATGACTTGTATTTATATATATTCAGTGTATACATATATGTATGCAAACTATACTTCATGAAAAATACCTTTAAAGGTATTGCATTTAACGGCAATTGCCATGATGAATTTTACTTGTAGAATGCAGAAAATTGCATTTTAGGACAACACGTTTTCTTCTTTTCTTTCTAAGTGATGTCTCCGCCGTCTTCCCTCTCCCTAAAACTTAAAGTACTTCGATCATCAGTAAGCTTCCAAAATGTTCACTTCCTTCCACCGTGCCTGAAAATGAATATGTGTATAGGGCACTGGCCCGCAGAAGTACATTGTAAATACGTGTTTGTGGAGGTTAGTGGTGGCTGAACGTGCGTCCCTAAGCGAAAAGAGATATTTTCTAAGACCAACATACAAGTGGACCAAGCTAGTGGCTTCACTTTACTATTTTGTTATTTAATACTCATTAGTTGTAACTCTTGTAAAATGAGTAGACAATAGTCTATATATAGTTGTTTGGTAGCAATGCAAATGTGGATAAACGTTGCTATTAATTGTTAACGAGATTCGAGCATTTTCTTTTAAATCATATTCTCTCTCGTCGGAAGATTTATCCAACCAGTGAACTATAACTGGTCAAAGGCCGTGGTACGTGCTTTCCTGTATGTGGGGAAGTGCTTATGAAAATCCCTTGCTGCTAATGGGAAAATGTAACGGGTTTCCACTCATGACTACAAGTCAGAATTACCAAATGTTTGACATCCAATAGCCGATAATTAATTACTAAGTAATCAATGTCCTCTAGTGGTGTCGTTAAATAAAACAAACTTTCTTCTGTTTTTATTAGCTCAGACCATATAGATGGTACATGAGGTGGTTATATACAACGATTTAATGAACATGACACATTTCGCACGACCAGCGTTCAAATAAATATGATAAACATGAAGCACTATGCTAATGTATGAAACGGGTCTGGTAATTGCACACAAGATTAGTTTGTACACGTTCAGCTGGATGATCGTCAATGTATCTCCAACTTCAAACAATAACCAGTCTGCACGCCCCCCCCCCCCCCCAACCCCCTCACCCTACCAAAGTGTTCATAACAGCCCAATCTGATTTTACGTCTGAATAATTTCAGTCCTAGAAAGTCAGATCATATTACGAGTAACTACCCGATAGTGATAAATATGCCGTTGCAGATCAATTTTGCAACAGCCTTTTTCAACTGGCATTATCACATAAACAGTCTTATCGATAAAACAAGTAAAATGATAAACTGCCTCAGATCTTTCTAGAAAGTCGTTAGAAATAATATATGTCATTTATTCTTCCAGTATCTGATTATCCTCATATTATTTGGGATAACTGTTCCTTTCAGTTAGCACAACACCTTGAAAATATTCAGTTAAATGCTCTTAGAACAATTTGTGGTGCTGTATGGGGAACTCCACGCGATCTTATTTATAAAGAAATAGGCATGAACAACACAAATTATGCATGATGTTTAAACTGTCAAATAACTTCTTACCTAATTATTTAGCTCTTCATTTACCATGACCTATCGGTGAAACAAATCCATGCTCTTTTCGTAATGCAGATCACTTGAATACTTGAATAATACGTCTTCTAACATAAAACACTGTAAATCACTAACTAGGTTCAAACATGCAATTAATGCAACTGAACCTATCCCATCATACTTTTATTATGGTAAAAGACGTCAGCAGATATTACACTATCGACTTAGAATGGGTAGCAGTAACCTAAATGGTAATAAATTTAGGCGTTATCTCTAAGATAATCTAAAATATGCTTGTGGGCACCATGTGGAAGATGCTGAACATATTTTGTGTCATTGTCCTCTGTTCAGATTCATCGAAATACCCACTTACAGAAATATATACATGTTAATCATAACATTGTATTATTTGGCGATCTACTCTCAACTAATCAGGAAAATATAGACATTTTAAAATCCATTCATGACTTTACTGTAAGCACAGAACGTTTTGAAACTTAAAAGCACTGTTACATTTCTCTACCTGTCTTATTTCTCTGCATGTACTTTTCCTTTCTGTAGCTCACTTTTATGTTAATTATCTACTATTATGTTTTATTATTTTTAGTACTTAGTCTGTCATCTTGTTACAGCTTGTTTGTAAAAAAAAATGTAGAGAGAGGTCTTAATATAGCCTTGTAGCCTGCCGACCAATCCCACCAGAAAATAATGGCACAAATATTGTTTAAACTAACATACGTTTTTTAGCGACAGCACTGCTAATTGCCATCACAAAGTTTTAGGGTTTGGTTTCTGTTGTGTTTTGTTGATTAATTTCGTACATACACAAAATATATGTTATATGTAACGTCAACCTTGTGAGAGAAAAACAAATCTAATATAAACCAGAAACTTGTTATCAAATTTGTTGCTAGATATGACTTTCAAAATCTTCCAGCAACGCTGTACGATACCAGCACTCCTTTCACGACGGAAATCAGAAGCGAGGGGTTGTGGACAGATGTTTTCTAGTTTATTTGTAATAAATGACTGAAAACATATATATGTATGTATGTATATCTATATATTGTATATGTATGTATGTATTTATGTATTTATGTATGTATGTATGTATGTATGTATGTATGGCTCTATGTATGTATGGATGGATGGATGGATGGATGTATTGATGTATGTATTGATGTATGTATGTATGTATGTATATCTATATATTATATGTATGTTGAGGTCGATAAATGTGCCGTTGCATATCAATTTTGCAACAGCCTTTTTGGGGCGGTGGCACTGCTAATTGCCGTCGCAAATGTTTATGATTTGTTTTTTGTTGTCTTTTGTTTATTAATTTCCTACATACAAAAAATATATGTTAGAAAATAAAATGAAGTTTATTTGCTTAGGTTTCGGACGTCAACCTTCTGACAAAAACTGAACCAATATAAATCAGAAACTTGTTTTCAAATTCGTTGAAAAACAAGAATTTCAGTATCTCCCAGCAACGCTGTACGAGGTCGGCACTCCTTTCCCGCCGGAAGTCAGAAGCGAGAGGTCGTGGACAGGTTTTCAAGTTTATTTGTACTAAATGACTAAAAAAACGTGTGTGTGTGTGTATGTATGTATGTATTGATGTATGTATGTATGTATGTATGTATGTATGCATTTATATATGTATGTATGTATGTATGTATGTATGTATGTATGTGTGTGTATGTATGTATGTATTGATGTATGTATGTATGTATGTATGTATGTATGTATGCATTTATATATGTATGTATGTATGTATGTATGTGTGTATGTATCTATGAATATCTCTAAATTGTATGTATGTTCAGGTTGACTTATATACAGAGATATCAACGCACTGGCGCAGGGGATAATTAAACCCTTTTTTCTGGCCTGACAATTTGTCCCATGCCGTTGAACCTATGGCACAGAATCGCCAGCAACTTTGCAGACTTGCCACGATACCTTTGAGCTATTGAGGCATTCATAAAGAGGATGCTTTTTAATTGAACTGTATGCATGGGGCCTACAAGCTACGCGGTCGATCCCGAGTACGTACATGAAACAGTGGGCAGACCTGGCACTGGCTAGTATGTATTGATGTATGCATATCTATATATTGTATGTATGTCGAGGTTGACTGTTACATACACAGATATTAACGCACTGTCGCAGGGGATAATTAAACCCTTTCTGGCCTCAGAAATTGTCCAGGTCGTTGCTGGGACTCGAACCTTTGGAATCGGAGTGATTCCACCACATGCCGCACACCACATTGATCGCCACTATGAGACACCTGGGTGGGGAGATAGCGAGGGGTGTTAGATCGTCTAATTATTGCTCACCAGGCGGAGTGTTCTACTACAGACAAAACACATTCATGAATAACTAGCATATCACCTTTTATATTTCGCCTGTCCACCGACTTGGTGATTCCCCCTCCCCCCCCCCCCCCCCCCCCCCGCGTTTAGGTCTTTCAAGAAACACTTACAGCTAATTATGAATATTCAATCATAACTAAAATTAAGTTTTTGCTTGTTTTCACACTTTATTCATAATGTCAAGAGACAAAATTCACAGGAATTATTTCAATAAAAGAGACATTACACCATGTATATAGTATCTGCTTGTAGCTCTGAATAAAAACATAAAAACAATAAATAAAAACAAACAAACAAAAAGAAGAACAAACAAAGAAACAATGTTCTGTGGTCATACTTGTTTTCCCACTGATTAGCATTTCTCATCACCAGTCGTCAAAATCATAATCCCAAATTAAGAAGGCGCTTTCAGGTCATGCTGATTTTATTATTTTTCATCTGTTTTCTTTATCTTGATATCTACGCCAGTAAGATCTTATGTTTTGTCATTTTCATTACGTATGTAAACACTCGAAATGTATCCACGTTTTAAGATAGATAGTCTATGCAGTCAGAATGACATATATTTTTGCTTCGATGTTTTGTTCTTGCGTCGTATTTTCTTCTCATTGTGAATCTATCGAACAGCTGTCTTGCGTTTTGTGTAGTTTGTTGTGTTGATGTTATTTTAGTCCACTATTGTACACAATACAATGTTCACGGATACAATATTCAATAATATTTAAATGTCATCTTGCAAGCTTCACACTTTCTAGCAAACTGACCTGAAGCATCAGTTGTCAAGGGATGTACAGGCGGGTGGTTTTGAGTAATTGTTAATTTATATATTACTACTCAAAAGAATTTAAGGGTCAGACGATATTTTCGACATTATTTTCTGAATGTCAATTAAATTAGCTAGACCATAATGTCACGCATGGTATTGTTCCATTTTGACGAAAGTGGGTCTAAGCAACCCATAAATGAATTAAAATCCACTGTCATTGACACTGTCGACTAGTTCTAATGGCGAAAACATGCTTACATTTGCATGTAAATTAGGGCGAAAGCGAAAGGTCTGCTAAGGGCCCATAACTTGCTTTTTCACAAAGTGCTTCATTTGCACGCTTTGCACGTGTATCCCATGTTCCCAATGCTGAATTTCCGTATAATTGGAGCTTGCGTTCGTGTACGGTGCACACTCCAAATTCGACAATGGTACGACGTCAACTGACTATCGAAGATCGAGGAAGGGCTATTCCTTGGCTTCAGGATGGCAATACGCAAAGAAATGTTGCTCTGAGACTTGGTGTCAGTCAGAGTGTCGTTGGCCGACTGTGGCAACGGTACCAAGCAACGAATTCTGTTCGAAATCGTCCACGTTCGGGAAGACCCCGAAGCACTACAAATAGAGAGGACCGCTACATCACCAATATGGCTCTACGTCAACGCACAACCACTGCACGCCGATTACGTGACAATCTGCGGACTGCGACTGGAACTCGAGTGTCTGATCAAACCATACGCAATCGTCTGAGAGCCAATAATCTACGCTGCCGTCGCCAGGCTGTTCGACCACCACTCCTACCACGTCACAGAACGGCCAGACGTCACTGGTGCAGCTTCATCTGCGGTGGCAACGTGTTCATTGGGGTCGAGTGATGTTCACTGATGAGTCCAGGTTTAGTCTCCAGTTCAACGACGGTCGGGTTCGTGTCTACAGACGTCTTGGGGAGCGCTTCGCTGACGTTAACGTTAGACAACGTCACCGGTTCGGTGGTGGCAGCGTCATGGTGTGGGGCGGCATCTCTATCCACTACAGGACCCCTCTCTATGTGGTGGATGGCAATCTGAATGGAATCCGCTATCTGAATGAGATTATCCGGCCGTTGGTTCTCCCAGGCCTTCAGCAGATTAGCGGCGGGGCAGTTCTGCAGGATGACAATGCCAGACCCCACCGCGCCAGGGTGGTAACGGACTTTCTCAGACAACAAGGTATCGCCAGGATGGATTGGCCAGCATATTCGCCTGACTTGGCCCCAACAGAGCACGCCTGGGACGAATTAGGCAGGAGAGTTCGGGATAACCATGCCCCTCCTGCCAACCTTCATGATCTGGGTCAACTTCTTATGGCAGAGTGGCAGGCCATTCCCCAAGAGTTCTTCAGACGTCTGATCAACAGCATGAGGCAACGATGTGTCGAGTGTATTCGCGCCAGGGCTGGATTCACACACTATTAAACGAATGTTCTAATGTGTAAAATCCATGTTTGACAACCTTCAACTTTGATAGCATGTCATGTGACTTTCTTGTATACAATGACGTTTATTTGTGGGTTTTTTGTAAATATGGAACAATAAATAAAAAATTTGGTGTAGTTTACATCATCAATCTAATACACTCTGAAACTTATTTGGTTATAAATTTTTTACCCTTAAATTCTTTTGAGTAGTATATATTGCTAATTTTATGCTAGCTAATTTGGTTGAGTATATGCTTTTACTTTTGTCGTGTAACCGTCCTCCCCCCGGGTTGGAATACGTGGTCTGTTCGAGTGCGTAGGGTGGATGTTCCACCAAGGGGGTCACAGATGTCACGAGTCAAGCATTGTCATATCTAGCGGTTATTAAATCATTCGCTACCATCCCGCCGTTGATCCCCGGGTAGGAGTGCTTGTTTTGTCGAGTGCTTAAGGTCGCTCTTCCGTCCGATAGATGTACAGGCGGGTTGTTTTGAGTAATTGTTAATTTATTGCTGAATTTGTGCCAGCTAATTTGACTAGGTATATGCTTTTACTTTTGTCGTTTCACCGTTCTCTCCCCGGGTTGGAATACGTGGTCTGTTTGAGTGCATAGGGTGGATGTTCCATCCAGGGAGTCACGGGTTTCACGAGTTAAGCAGCGTATTAATTACTTATCTTAATTATAGATCGCCACCTTCCCTCCGTTGGTCCCCCGGATTGGAGTGCATGTCGGTCGAGTGCAGAAGGTCGCTCTTCCCTCCGGGAGACGTACAGGCGGGTGGTTGCCAGCATTTTCTAATTTTAGTTTTTAGTTTTTAAAAAGAAGTAATTTTTACATAAAATTTTGAACGCAGATCTAAAAGTTTAAAGTCCGATCGATATGTCCACGCGAGTGGCGTCGTTAAGGCCGTTTGGGTGCACAGCTTAAAGGGACGAGATGGGTTGCATCCCGTCAAGAAAACCCCTAGAATGACAGTCGATAGACGTTGAAGGTGTAGTGCTGTGCTGAAATGCAGATCTTGAGAAGCCGGATCCGTCTGAACGAGAGAGAGTATCAGACTAGGGTATAGTCCAGTCGTAATGGGTTGGTATAGTGGTGCGGACGGGCCCGACTCCAGAGGATACGAGATGGTATCACTATAAAGCAAGGTAAAGTCTAGAAAAAGAGTAGTAGGGGCCGACCCCGCTTCCTATTTCTTCTTAGAGTGTGGTGGTCAATCTTCCAGTGCTGCTAGGACAGGCTCGTACATGTAGAGACTAAACGCGAACAACCGTGGCGTTCAGCAGAATGGCCGTCATACGAGTCACGGAAAAAACAAGTCCGACAGTCAGACGGAGAAATGAGTGGAGGCAAGGTATCTCGCTAAAAAAGAATCCAACCTGGTGGTGCAACTTGTCGAAACGAGAAGCGTTCCAGCGTTCAATCAGTTCCAATGGCCGCATACATCCCAGTAGAAAACTTCATTTCGCTGACAAAAACAACGAAATGAAGGACTCCCAAGTCGAGCACACGAAAGCACGTGCAGTGTGCACAAGCGAAACAAACACGTCTTACCGCGTGGAGCTCCAGACTGGGAATGTTTTCGTTAAAACCGTCTACCATAGCGCGAACGCGCTAGGAGACACTTCCAAACACATATACGCTCGAACACCCGGCCAGCCGGCACCAGAGCGTCACTGAGGATTGAAATGCGCGCGGACGCGCTAGGATATACCTCTTTATGCCGTTTTCAACTCCCCGTTGGATTCCTTTACAGGTAAGGAGTTAAAGTTATTCCGTATCGCTTACTGTTGTATCCTATATTATATTATATTATATTATATTATCTCATTACCCCCTCCATATAAACCATTATGTATATAATTCTTACACAATATGGGCCTTTATTCAGCCACCATTAACCTTGGCAACGCCAGCCGAGTCCGATACCGCTCACCGTGCCATACGGGGCTAAATACCTATTCCAGTAGTTTTAATATATATCATTATTCCTTTATTTATTTGGTAGTTTACTTGTTTAGGAGGGTTAAACATGCATATTGGATTAAATGGAACTTTATATTTTTCAAATGTTATTTTTAATATGTTTGGTACTTAGTACAATAAAAAAGAAAATGCCTGACATTATCTAACTTATTACATATTAAATATTTAGTTGTTTTTGTTTTTTTCTCAGTCGGGCTTTATTCTCGTTCAGACCCCAAAACACTCCCAGACGGAGTCTAGTAATATATTTAGCTGTTAACGTGTCCGAATAGGAGGGACTACTACTATTCACTTTGGGTTTAATTAAATAATGCCACAGTCTTTTTTTTTAAGTCCCACTCCATTTGCCAAAACTTAATTAATTTACTATTTGCTGCGGATACTACTTCTCGGTAGTTTAGTTTAATATTAATATTTACTATATTATGTGTTAAAGCTTTTTTAGCATTATGATCAGCTATTTCATTGCCAGAGATGCCCACATGGGCCGGGACCCATTCTAACTTAAAAACGTGTCCCTTAGTTATAAGTAATCTAGTAAGGTTAATAACTTGTTTAACCAAGTAGGAGCTGCTGAGCTTATGTGACTCTATGACTTGAAGAGAACTCAGAGAGTCAGAAAAGATTACAAATTTATATAATTCTATAGTATTAGTAGTAACTGTAAAATTCCACTTCAGTGCAGAGAGAATGGCCACTAGTTCGATAGTAAAAACCGAAAGCCGATCGGCCAATCTAGCCCTGCACGAGAATGGTTGGCCCCGGAGATCCCGGGGGACATAGAATGACATGCCTGTTCTTCCGGAGTCAGTGTCTTTGGAACCATCAGTATAAAGACATATATAATCATGGTAATAATCATTAACTGCTGCTCTAAATATTATATTTTTAAAAACATCGAAGTCTGTTTTAAGAGTTTCTTGTCTTATTAATAAATATAAAATTGGAATACTGCTTTTATTAGATTGCTCCAAATATGTAGAATTAGTAGATGTGGATAAGTCCAGCAGCTCCAAATTAGACGCCATTCGGGCTGTAAAGTTTAAAATTGACTGATTAATTTCATTGCCATATGGCAGATTAAATGGTATCATAATAGAAACTGGATGAGTAGGTACAACATCTCTCACCTTGTACCAGTACTTAATACATTGCTTCATCCGTCTCACACTAAGGGGTTGTTTATTGAGCTCTACATAAAGACTATCGTTGGGGGTGCCCGGACTCGCTTCCACTACCAATCTTAAGGCCTTATTATATAACTTATCCAGTTTATCCAAATGAACAGTTGGTGCGCATCCAAAGGCCTGTGCCCCATATTGTAGGCGAGAGACTATGAGAGCTTCGAAAATCATTAACATGGCCTTTTTATCTGCCCCCCAAGGGGTGGCCGGGAGTAACCTTAACATATTTATAGGGCTTACACATGCCTTAATTATACTATTAATATGTAATATAAAATTGAGACGCTAGTCAAAGATAACTCCCAAAAATTAAACTGAAATAATCTGTGGTATTAGTGTGTTAGCTAACATGAATTTAAGTTCCGGATTAGTTCTTCTAGTTGTAGTGCAAAATTTAATAGCAACTGTCTTGGAGCGGGATACTGTTACCCCCCCCCCCCCCCCCCCCCCCCCCCCCCCTCTCCCCCCCCCCCCACCAGGTGTCTGCCCAAGCTTGTAGATTGTTAATTTCTTTTTTAATGTCTTTACACTCTCCAGTCTTTACACTCTCCAGTCCGCCAAAAGGCCGTGTCGTCGGCAAATAAACCGATACTTAGCTTTGTTTTTGATGATTTATTGTCAAGTAAAGTACTAGCTAAGTCACTGATGAAAATACTGAAGAGTGTAGGGGCAATTACTGACCCCTGGGGAATTCCATTCTCTAGCTCCAATATAGGTGAAAAAGATTGTGAGACATTTACTGTACAAGTTCGTTTAGATATAAACCTCTCAATAAAGGTAAACATGGGGCCCCTAATACCCATATTGTAAACCTTAGCTAAAAGGCCGTGTCGCCAGACCATGCCATAGGCTTTCTCCAGATTTACAAACACTCCAGCGAATGGGAAGGGGAAGGGAACTGGTTTTTACGTGCCCCTATCCACAGAGGTTCAGGCACGCCCATTTCGGATTTAGCCTCTGACTTCTTCAGTGATCGACTGTTTACAAAAACAATTAAACAAAGTGTTTTTGAAACGACGGCCTAAAAGTTAAAGTCTAGTAAAGTCCATACTCACGGAGGCAAAGGAGGTTCGTAGAGGGGATGTCGTTAAGGAGAAGCGATGAACAGGGATGCGTCAAGATGTTGGAGGGCTTGCCGGTATGTAGACTCTGCGATGATCTCGGTAGTCTTCCCCGGCAACGGTCTTTATGACGCGGTGGATGGTCGGGTTGTCCATTTCATCGAGAAGCAGTCCTTGGTGGAAAAGTTCCTTCCGGCGCACGGTGAGACAAATCCCACGCCCTTCCTGCATCGTGACCCTGCGCACCGTGTATTCTCCTTCGGTTCGTGGCAGAGGTTCGTAGGATTCTTGTCTAGGTTCGCAGAGTAGCTGACGAACATCCCCGAGGTTGGTCTTGACGAGCCAGGAGTAGCGAGTTGGTAGCTTGCCGGCCTGGAGTGACCAAGGCTGTCCACAGGACGGATCTTCCGTTGGAGCTGTAGGCGGTGTCGGCGGTTGAGGCGGCGGGTTTGGCTTGACTGGTTGGTCGCCTGGGCAAGCGATCGCCTTCCGCTTTCCACCGGCCACAAGACGGGCCTGGGACTCTACGGCGGCACTCTTCCTAGGTGGAGGTGGAAGCGCTGGAATTCCGGGAGTCGAAGTCTGCGGAGTTGTGGGGGGCGATTCCATCAGGGCCTGGTTCAGGTCCGGGTCCGCCCCTGGCGCGTCAACAGCTGGGTCCGGCTGAGCTGGATCGGCTGGTTTCGCTGGTGTAGATTGGTGCTGGGGGTGAACTACGGGTTGTGTATCTAAAGCATATGTTAGCCGTGTCACTACGCTGCTGTAATGTTAATTCTTGATCGTAACACAATCGTTTATTTGAATGAATCAATTAATGTTTAATGACATTCAGGACAAAAATACACATTGGCTATATGGAAATATTATTTACATAATTATGTAAAACCACAGTGTAAAGAGCTGTTTGGCGGAAGTATAATACAGTACAATTATCAAGGTAAGTATATTTCAAACATTTGTATAGAAATCAAAGTGGAATCGTTTATTTATTTATTTATTTATTTATTATTATTATGATTATTATTATTATTATTATTATTATTATTATTATTATTATTATTATTATTTATTTATTTATTTATTTATTTATTTATTTATTCATGCATTCATTCCAAGTTATTAATAAAGATCATTATCAACATGTTTAATGTCGCGAACAAATTTGTAAACATTATCATCAACATGTCTAAGTCAACGGTGCAATCTTACTTGTCTAGCATCTATCATTTCTCGTTCTACATGTCAGAATTACAAAATGTTTTACATCCAATAACCGATGATTACTAAATCAATGTGATGTCTTTATACAAAATAAACTTTTCTTAACCCAGCGATACGTCCACAAAAAATAACCCCTAATCAAACGCAAGGAAACGCACCTGGCCCCGAGACAGGTAAAACAATATGATATGCGTTCGTCTGTTGCACGGTCGGTCTTGAGTCGATCGATGGGCCCATTTGGGCTATTTGTCGTTCCAACCAGTGCACCATGACTGATATATCCAACGCAAAGGTATATGTTATCCTGTCTCTGGGATGGTGCATATAACAGATCACTAACGTTTCCTACTAATGGAAAAATGTAGCGGGTTTCCTCTCTAAGACTACATCTCAAAATTACCGAATGTTTAACATCCAATAGCCGATGGTTAATATATAAATGTGCTCTAGTGGTGTCGTTATACAAAATAAACTTTCTTTAACCACTCGGCCCGGCTCATCTGATCTGATCTGAACTGTTTTAACGTGCTTATATAGCCAGATATTTTCAAACACCCCCATCACCGGTTTAAGCTAAAACTTCGCCAGGGACTAGCCCGGACAGGAGGTGGGAAGATGAGTTTGAGGTGGGCGGGATTTGGAAAATAAGTTAGAAGTTAGGTCAAAGACATTTTGCAATTCATTATTTTCAAGTTTCTATGTAGGACTATGTAGACGTATTAAAAAATAGCTGAACTGGTTTGAATTACAGTTGTCCAAAAAAGAAACAAATATTTTATTTAACGACGCACTCAACACATTTTATGTACCGTTTTATGGCGTCAATACAGTTGTCCAGTGTAAGTAATAATTTCATTTGATCCAAACTTTGGTATATGACTTGTATTAATATATATTCAGTGTATACATATATGTACGCAAATACATAGTGAGAAAATACATTTAAAATGTAGCATTTAACGGCAATTGCCATGATGAATTTTACTTATAGAATGCAGGAAATTGCATTTTAGCACATCACGTTTTCTTCTTTTCTCTCTAGGTGATGATGTGTCCGCCGTCTTACCCCTCCCTAATACTTAAAGCGCTACGCTCATCAGTGAGCGTCCACAATGTCCACTTGCTTGCACCGTGCCAGAAACTGAAATAGTGTGTAGGGCACTGGCCCGCAGCAGTACATAGTAGATACGTGTTTGTGAGGGTTAGTGGTGGCTGAACGTGTGTGTCTAAGACCAGTGTAAAAGTGGACCAAGCTAGTGCTTTTACATTACTATTTTGTTATTAATACTCACTGGATGTATCTCTTGTAAAAATGCGTAGACATTCGTTTGCAATCCTACATAGTTCTTTGGTAGCAATGCAAATATGATAAACGTTGTTAACGAGATTCGAGAATTTTTGTTTAAATCATATTCTTCATTCGATGTCTTTGGAAGATTTATTCAACTGACTGGAATTGTTTCTCTCGTTCCAACCAGTGCACCATAACTGGTCAAAGGCCGTGGTACCTGTTTCCCTGAGTGTGGGAAAGTGCTTATAAACGATCCCTGGCTGCTACTGGGTAAATGTAGCGGGTTTCCTCTTATGACTACAAGTCGGAATAACTAAATGCTTGACATCTATGATTAATTTCTAAGTAATCAATGTCCTCTAGTGATGTCGTTAAATAAAAGAAACTTTAATCCGTTTTTTTTATTCGCTCAGACCATATACATGGTACATGAGGTGTTTATATACAACTATTTAATGGATATGACACAAACACTATAATGATTGAAACAGGTCCGGTAATTGCACACACGATGAGTTTGTACACGTTCACCTGGATGATCGTCAATGTATCTGGATGATTATGTACACTGGAGGGGTCCTCACGCATCATCAACATAATGTTGTTGATTCGATGATCCAAAATATAATACGATTACACATTGCTAGCAAGTAGTACTGGATTAATGTTTAAAAACCTCCCACTTCAAACAATAACCAGTCTACACACCGCCATCATCTCCACCACATCTTACCCTACCTCAGTGTTCATAATACTCCAAACTGATTTTATTTCTCAATATAAATCAGATACTTGTTTTCAACTTCGTTGAAAGACATGAATTTCAGAATCTTCCAGCAACGCTGTACGATGTCGCCACTCCTTTCACGACTGATTTCATAGGTTTCATAAGTCCGAAGCGAAATATCGTGGACAAGGTTGTTCAACTTTATTTGTAAATATAAGTATATATGTATGTAGGTATGTATGTATGTATGTAGGTAGGTAGGTACACAGCCATGCATGCATGTGTATATGTATTGATGTATGAATATCTATTTATTGTATGTATTTCGAGGTTGACTGTTACATACGTAGATATTAACGCACTGGCGCAGGGGATAAAAATATAAAAATATTATTTAAACAGCGCCATATTTGACATATTTAAAAAATAACAACAACCAAAGAGATACATAACAATAAAAAAATTGTATTATTTATTGGAATGTTATGTATTCAATAATAAAAGTATAAATCAATCCACATAAGTGACAGAATGTTTCTACTTCCTTTCTAAGCATAGCCCTACTTTATGGCTTGTCTAGTTTACAAAACATGATAAATATATTCCATCAGTGTAAATAAAGTTACTATACCAATTAACAGCATTATCACACACACACACACACACA
Source organism: Gigantopelta aegis (assembly GCF_016097555.1). NCBI lineage: Eukaryota > Metazoa > Mollusca > Gastropoda > Neomphalida > Peltospiridae > Gigantopelta > Gigantopelta aegis. The sequence continues at coordinate 21,010,208 of NC_054713.1, read as the reverse complement.
CACACACACAGACCAAACAAAAAATCATCACCAAAAAAAATGCCTAAAAGCCCTACTTTATCAGCAAATAGTGCAGTACAGTTTCACTCCCACCTACAGATAGTAATAAAGTGACAAACCTGGGACCAATGTTATTTTTATGTAGGTACATTGCCACATTTGCACTATTTCATCAGTGGGGTCGAACTAATTTGTGGTAAACTAAATCGGGGACGAAACGTCTGGTACCCACATTGAAACTGGCTATCGTTCTGCATTACGCTAACATTACTATTAGAGTATCACTTTTCGCAGCAAAACTTAACAGTGGTTTGTAAAAAAAATCATTTTTTATAGTTTAACTTACTTTCAAGAATAAAACAAGATCGGTAGATATATTAATTAATTAATATTTATGTCATGAATGTGTCACAGATTACTGGTAGCCAAATACTATTTGGTGAAATGTTGCACGTGAAAGCATACGAAAAGAACTTAAGAAGAGAATTGTGGATCCGGGTTTTTTTTAAATACGTATCCAAAAGCTTACCGCCCTGTGCAGAGCCGGCTCTGCACAGGACTGTTCTGCACAGGACGGTGATGTGACGTGTACGGGTCATTGCAGCCAGCGCTACACGGGACGGCGCTACCCAGTACGTTCATTATGTGTGCTACTGGTTGTGTTCTGTCAGTTTATATCAGTATAGACCTACAGATATATCAATATTAGCATACATACATTTCAATGAGCTAACGGACATTGCTAACTTTAGACTATATAAACGTTTGTCTACCGTATATAGACACGTCGGTTTTGTAGATCAAATGTAATTCACTATTACTAATAGAGGAGTGATATCTGTGTAAAATACTGAGTACAATCCATGTTGGGTGTATTGGATATATAAGAGAGAAGAGAGAGTGAGCGAGTTCTGCAACGTACATGACCAGTAGCAGCCCCCACCCTCCAGTTAAAACTGTCCTTTTTCTGTAATGAATTCAGTTACCTACCCCACTTCTGGTACTCACATAGTGTGCAGGGTGTTCATATTCATATTCAACCCCCCCCCCCCCCCCCCCCCCCCCCGTTAATTAAATGAATTACACAGTGAACAAGCATGGAAATCAATATAAATGTATAATTCTATACAGAAACAATATACATCAAATACAATACATACCGAATAGGCCTGAATGTAACTCAACACATTTTAATTATGGTTATATGGCTATATTGTTATACTTTTCTTATCCATAAAAGATATCTTTATATCTTTATATGGCTATATGGTTATATGGTTATACTTTTCTTATCCATAACAGATACCTTTATACCTATATATTAGTACTTAATTGAATTCATTTAAATTACTTACAAGGTTAATAACTTGCAGCCCGAAACGAAAACCCCAGTAGAAAAACCTTTTTAAAAGGTAAAAAAAAAGTACTGGGAAACGTGTTCTCTCATCGAATGCTGGACAGGTATAGCTTGAGAGATTAAATCTCAGTTGTGGTGTTCTGAAAATCGGAACAGCATGGACATCAGCGATATATATATATATTTCATTTAGTCATTTCTTGTTGAATAACAATTAGAAATATATAAATACCTGTAACACATTTGCCAAAGCAGTCAGGGCGCACTGTCCTACAGGTGTGTCTGGAGTGGCTAGTTCCTTCAGCTCGTCGTCGCTGATGTCCATGCTGTTCCGATTTTCAGAACACCACTCGAACGCTTTATTTCTGAGTTCTAGGTGTTGTTGTTCAGTCCATCCTGGAATAACAACACCTAGAGATCGAAAAAGACAATTCCCATCCCCAGCAACTTTCTGTATTTTGTAGTTGGTCCCGCAAACTGTGATGATGTTGTCTGTTGTCTGTGTCGATGTGTTGGTGTCATTTCTTTGTAATGTATCATGCTCATTTGTTGTTGGATGTGCCTCGGGGCTGTTGTTTGTTTGGCTGGGTCCAGAAATTGAGGGACTGGTTATAATTGCTTGGTCTTTAGGCGTGGAGGACTAAGAACGGATAACATCCCTAATGGAATGATGGATGATGTTGAGCAATTTCAGCCTGATGTTGTTATTGTACAGTTAGGGGAAAATGACATTTCTGGGACCAGTTCACGAAAAGATATATTTGATAAACTGTGTGCAGTAGAACAATCGTTCAAACGTCTCGGAGTTGAAGAAGTATATTTCGTAGAGATTAGCAGACGAGGAAACTTTGAGAAATCTCCCGGACTTACCTCAAGAGTGTATTGTAAACAGAGAAATTCCATGAACAGACACCTCAGGAAGAAGTTTGGAAAACGTGTGATTGGTCTCAACATCCAATACCCGGCCGAGTCCCACAAAGATGGCGTTCATTTCAATAAGAAAGGAACCAGAAAGTACTTTTTTTAAATTATGGAGAGTGTTTGCGGGTTTCTGAGTGACTTGAAATTACGTTTCAGTTTGTTCTTGTTCAGTAAAGTAATATTTTAAATATCAGAATGTGTTTTGTTGCATTTTTCTTAGTGTCTATCTAATTGGGAAAAGTACATAAAAACATTTGGGTGGCAAAGTTGAGTTTTTATGCGGCAAAGTGTTTTTAATACTCTCATACGCACACGTTATATATATATATATATATATATATATATATATATATATATATATATATATATATATATATATATATATATTCTCTCTTTTTTCGCGTATTATCCAAAAATACATATATTTTCTTTATATACAAAATATATATTTATTTCCTTTACTGTTAATGTGTTTTCCACCGTATCTAAGTATAGGAACGTCCTGTATAGAGCCGTTATCACTATATATATTTTTTTTTTTTTAATACTCACACACACACACGTTATACATATGCACATATATATTTTATTGATTATTATTCACAATATACATATATTTTATTTATTATTACTGACTTCCCCCCTCATATCTCAGTACACGTGTAGACAAACAACAACTGGTAACCATTCACTGCAGCTATACTATAGACCGTCCTGTGCAGAACCGTGCTGTATAGGAACGTCCTGTACAGAGCCGTCATCACTATATTTTTTTTTAATACTCACACACACACACACGATATATATATATATTTATTTATTTCCTTTACTGTTAATGTGTTTTCCACCATATCTAAGTATATAAAATAATAACCGCCCTGTGTAGGAACGTCCTGTATATAGCCGTCATCACTATATACATATATATTTGTTAATAATCACACACACACACGTTATACATATGCACATATATATTTTATTGATTATTATCCACAATATACATATATTTTCTTTATTATTACTGACTTCACCCCCTCATATCTCACTACACGTGTAGAACAACGACTGGTAACCGTTCACTGCAGCTTATACAATAGACCGTCCTGTGCAGAACCGTGCTGTGTAGGAACGTCCTGTACAGAGCCGGTAAGATTTTGGTCCCTTATGGGTTTTTGGTTTTTTTTCGTACGATCAAGTGTTCTGTTATATGTTCAGGTTTTTGCACACCGTGGAGAAGATGCATGCATCGCCATAGAACCGATGTCTTTCCCGTAGTAATTACTATATGATATTTGAAATATTCTTAAAATTAATACATAAACTACATAACAAGTAAGACAAATTTCATACATGGCTTCAGTTTACTCGCTTGTCAAAAACATTTTCACTGGTCGGCTGTTGACAAATACAGTCAATACACAAAGGTCTTAGTAATAGTACGAAACAGTCGATAATACCAAGTGCAGGTTGCAATGGAGAATGCAGAATGATAAACTCTGTTTAATAATCTCGGGATTTAAAAATATAGAAAATTTTAAATATATTCAGAAATGGTTGCTTCTAAAAAAATAATGATAGCGAATTTTGAAAAAATTCCGGATAATTCTGGATATGGGTTACAAATTCCGGATTTTTCGGAAAAGTCCGGAAAGTTAGTCGCCCTGGTGTTTACAAACGCCGCAATGAACGTTTTGCCAACAACTGCGTCGCCCATGTTGACAGATTCGGCGGAGGGTGTGTCATGATGTGGGGAGCCATCTCATAAACCGGCAGAAGTGAACTTGTGTTCGTGCAAGGCAACCTGGCAGCTGTACGCTACCGGGAAGATATTTTTCGCCGTCACATGCTTCCCATTTTGGATCGACAGAGAGAACTCTTTCAGCAGGACAATGCCAGGCCGCATACGGCACGTGTAACAATGGATTTCCTACAGAATGAGAACATTAATGTGCTGCTATGGCCATCAAGATCGCCAGATCTCAACCCCATTGAACATCTATGGGACGAACTGGACAGACGTGTACGCCAGCGTGACCCTTGAGCCTCAGACGCTTCCGCAACTGTCACATGCACTGCAGGAAGAATGGGATAGGATTCCACGTGCCGGGATTCAGAGACTCATTCAGTCTATGCCAAGGAGATGTCGCGCAGTGATTGCTGCTGCTGCTGCTGCTGGTGGCCACACACGGTACTGATTTCAGCGCCCTCGTGCAACGCTGTTTGGTGTGACGAAAACGCCTCCACTGCCGTCAGTCCATAGCAAGAACATTGTCACATACTCATGTCAAATTTGACTGTGATACGATCAAATATATAATGTTAGAAGTGTCCTTTAATAAATGAAATGAACCTAATTCGAGGTAAACAACCACTCTAAAACCAAGCAATGAAGCTTGTGAAACAAGACCTTTAAATCTCCGACCAGTAGTTTTCTCTGCAGTTTGTACTTGAGTTTTACTCACTCCTACATTCTTAACTTCATGGCTTGTTTTTACAGTGATTGTTTACCTCGCATTACGTTCATTTCATTTATTCCATTTATATTTTCATATTGTTTGACTTCTTTTAGCTTAGTTTTAAAGTAATTTTCTTTTAATATTTTAAGATTATTTGATTAAATTTAAATAAATATACATGTATATTATTATTAGTTGAGCTAGCTTAGTAATTATTTTTATCTAAAGTTACGTTATATTTAGGCCTAATATTAGTAATGTTTTCGGGGTTTTTTTTTAATATATATTGTTTTTCTTGTACTTTTCACGCATATACTTAAGTACGTTTTCGCCTTTATTACTTGTAAATTATTCGGGTAGATACATTTTATGTGTCCAGGTTGTTTTTCTTATTGGTTTATCTATTCATTCGTTCATTATTATTTTGTTATTTTGTTCTTTGTTTCTTTCATTCATTTATTTATCCTTAATTATGTGAATATTATTATTTTATTCCCCCTCCCCACACTTCTTTTTACTTCAATCATATGGTAGGTTTAGTGTTACCATATATTTAATGTTTGACCAGTGGTTTGCTCTGCAGTTTTTAGCTGAGCCTTACTCACTCCTCGAATGTTACTTTATTTGTAGGTCCTTTTCTTATATAGCGCCAGTAATAATAGAATGTTCATAGCACAGAACCTTATCACCACAAGTAACAGTACAATAGCGACTTCATCCGCTACTTTATTAACCACAACACGAGTTCACAAAAGCCGAACGCCAAACAACAGGAAACTGGAAACGAAAACCAATATATTTAAGATATCGCTGCTTTCCTAACAACAATGCTTGCTAAACGTAACCACTATGGCGTGACCTCTTTTTTTCCCCTCTTCTCTATAATCTAATTGGTAACATAAATAAAAACGAATTAAGTGCTCTCAGACCTTGAGAAAACAAATACTGGTCTCAGTTTCTTTCTCATATAGTGAAAAGAAGAACAAAAATAATAGCAATAATAAAACACTTAAATGTACTTAATAATCAATGGTGATAGACAAGTGTTCATTGGAGGTATCACCAATCAGGAATTATCAGTTCATGTCGTAGTCTTTGAACTTAATAGGGAGACGTTTTGAGCGGGTAGTATGCTTCAAAACACCTGGACTGCCTGTGTTAGATATGGTGGACGGGAAAGTCATTGTCAGTGATAGGAATTTGGTCATCGGATGGACGACTGCTGGATGCTGAGAATCCAGAGATGCTCCTGCAGACATGGATATCTCAGAAGGTACGTCCGGTAAAGGCGGAATCGAGGTGCTGGGAATAGCATGTGAAGTGTCCTCCTCAGAAGAGTCACAACTGTAACCATTGTCGAGATATGCTGGCAATTTCTCTATTTGAGAGGTAACTCTGTAGCAGTCTGACAGTTTCACACGATATGAGGTGCTTCGTAGCTGTGACCCTACAAACTTCCTGACATTGCACCAGGAATCCTCAATTGAAACCACAAGGTATCCGTTGCAGGCGCACAACTTGCTTTTGTCATTTTAAAGATACACAAGATCACCAACCTCAATATGCTGAGTAGTAGATTTTCTTCCGGATGGGGCTTTGGACATCTCACTGTAGGGGTGGTTAACGTGACGTAGCTCATGCTGCTTCTGGATAAGGTTGATATCTGAAAGTGGTATCTGAGTGTTGGAAAATTGGTCACGTTGGGTCCACACTTCACGAGATGAGAGACCTATTGAGCGAATTCGTGAACTGAGACGTGTGACAGCAATTGAAAGTGTCAGTGGGGTTGTTGCACCTCCAATGGGATCCTGGCATAGTAATTCATGTCTCAGCTCCTGAATGGCTCGTTCAGCCACAGGGTTCTTGTTTACATTCTTAGCTCTGCCAATTTCTAGTCGTAAGCCGTGGCGCTCAAGCAACTTGCCATTCTTGAGTGCAGCGAAACCAGGTGCAGGATCAACACGAACTACAGCAGGTGGCCCATCAAGTTGTTTAAGTTCTAAACACAACTGAACCAATGCGTTTCGCAAGGTCGCACTACGTTCGTTCTCTATCATACAGGCTGCTGTATAAGAGGTGACACATTTTCGAACCACAAAGATTAACTAACGGTCATTTTTCATAACATCAGCAGCGAATGATTGACCAATGATGTCAGGAGCATCACAGGTGGACTGTGTAGTAAGAGTGTGAGGTAACTTGGACAATGAAGAACACTGATGACAACTGCTGGTAATGCATTCAATTGTGGTGTCCATATCAAGAGCATAGACGTGTCGACGCACCACAAGCTTCAGTTGATGACATGATGGGTGATCAAGTTGTATGTGTAAAGCTGTGATAAGACCATCAAGTGTTTCTCGTGGTACAATAATGCATTCACGTATAGGTACTAATGGCTCAATGCGTTTCTCAACGAGAAGACCATCTTTAACAATGGATGCTACGTTAAGATAACGTTTAATGTCTTTGATGTTTGTAAGTTTTCTGGAAGGACGCGTCCCTTGTTTCAGATGGGCATGTGTACGTCGTAAGTCTGGACATTCGGGCTGGATAGATAGCCATGCAGCTCTGCTGGTATAAGGTATATGAGCACGCCCACCCATGATATCCTGAATAGAAATGCCTCGAACAACCGAATCTTCCGTACGTTGTACAAAGGAGCATACTTCACAAGACGTGTCAGCACAGTCTGGTGCATTGCGACTGGCAAAATCAGATGGAATGTTAGCAGACCCAGACAAGTGTCGAACGAGGCTTGGTACCGGCTAACGGTGGAGAGAAAGGTGGAAACACGTGGGCTTGCAGAGAATTCACCTCGGCACAGCTTCTCAAAGGCTTGAACACAGGGTCTGTAAGAATACATGCCTTGTGTTTGGATTGGATGATGTATGGAGAGAAATGTTTTGTGGCCACAGCGATGGATAAAGCCTCTACTTCCCATGGTAACCACAGAAGCTTTGCACTGAAGAAACTGGCAAGATGCAGTTTACCTTCCCGAGTAATATACAATGTAGCACCAATGCCATTTTGTTTCACGGAGCCATCGGTTACTATCCACAGCTGATCATCAGGGCGAGGTAATGTAATTTTTCGATTGGAGTGAAGAGCCATCTGAGCAGATTTAAAGGCATGTACTAAGGTGTCAGACCAGTTGACTCTGTCTTGAGACTGTTTCCCTGCTTGTTCATTGTCAAGTAGTGCGATGTGGCTGGCGCAATGTGGGAGAACACGAGCCAATACTTTGTAAGAGCCAATGAAGGATCGAAGACCATGAATCTCTTTGGGCGCAGGACATGAGGAAAGAGCAGCTATTCTATGCGGAGTTGCGGTGATAGTACCTTGCTTCCACTTCCATCCAAGAATGATAACAGATAAAGGACAGATGACAGTCTTATTGGGCGATAGCTTGATATTATTGACTTGGAGAGCATCAAGCACACGGTGCCAAGTAGCCAAAAGGTCATCGAGGGTATCGGCTCCACAATACATATCATCAGCCAACTTTGTGACAAAACCTTCCTGTAAGAGATGACCAAGAACTCGACACATGAGCTCCTCGAGGGCAGTTTCAGAACCAGGCATACCCATAGCACATCTGGAATACACGCGAATTCCCTTGAATGGTGTCACCACACCACAGTACTTCATAGAGTGACGTGCCAATGGAATCTGGTAGAATGCATGTGTAAGGTCAGCTGTAATTATATACTTCCATGATGCAAAGCGTCGAAGAATTGAATCAACATCTGGCATAAGTGAAGGTTGAGGTTTGCTGTATCTGCCTACATCTGCGAAAGCTGTGACTAGCCTAAACCCTCCATTAGTTTTCTTAACTAGGAACGATGGGTTAAGGTATTCCACGGTAATACCCACATCTTCCGGACGTCGGAACACTCCTAGTTCTTCTAATTCATCAAATTTGTTCTGAAGATCGACTAGCTTGTCACGGGAATACTGAGGGATGCGGCCCTTACGTTGAGGAGGTTGTACAGGGCCCATGTTCACAACTGCCTGAAACGGCCCCGAAGCGCCGTTGTATCCTGTGTTGACAGGACTGAAAATCTCATCATACTGATGTAACAGGGTTTTGAACTTAGTTAACATATCCTTTGGAAGTATGTTATCTGGATCTAAGTGGACAGTATCAGAATGCGATGTAGACTGATCTACAGATTTGTCACATGAAGGAGATTGTGAAGAGTTGACATCAACTTCTGTAGGAATGGACACTGCATGTACCTGACAGAAATTCTCATGCCGTTTTAAAGTCTGTGGTTGATCAGTAAGATTGGGAATACGGATCTTGCCTGCAACACTGGTGAACATATCTGGAGAAGGCCACATGGTGGTGTTAGGGAGTGACGAATTGTCTAAGCGTGGTTCTACGGCAAAATCATCATCAATAGTAGATAAGACCTGTGGGAGCTCCACTTCGATGTACTCACCCGGCCAGATAGTAGATAATGTTCTTCGAGCATGTAAGACATGGGTACGACGGACTGTGTGATGAGGAGCGGTACTATGCGACCCATATAGGTAAGTACTGCCATCTCCAAGGATGATTTCATGTTTGGCTGGGCGGATGGTCACATTGTTTTGTTCCATGAAGGGAATGCCTGCTAGTATGTCTACATCAAGGTCTTCAACAACAAGTCCCTCAAATAGGAATTCGCGACTGTCACGGACAGTGAACCGGGTTTCGCCTACAACTTTTAAAGGGGACAGACTATCTGCTTGGTGAGCGTACTGGGAACTGTTATGTATGTCGACTCCGAGCATCTTTGCAGCAGACAGACGTATCATATTGACAGTGGCTCCGCTGTCGATTATAAGTCGGGCCACACGATGGCGATAAAAGGCTGTCATATATGGTGACTGTTTGACTTGAACACGGCAGGCAGTAGTGCTATGTGTGCAAGTAGGTAACCCATTCTGGGAAGTAAGGTTGTCATCATTGTCCTCGGGTTCAGATTCAGAGTTCAGAGTCGTCAAGTATGTGGAAAATGTGTCTAGATCGTGCCATGTATTTCCGATCAGCTGGTGGGAGCACTTACTAAGAAAGTGATTGTAGTTTACACGTCCTGCTGTTTTGCATAGTGGGCACACTTTAGAAGGAAGAGAATGTTTTTTGGAAGATGTTATAGTCTGCCGGTTCAGGTCAGATTTATGTTTGTCATTAAATAGTGGCGGAGCGGTTCGCATAACCTTAATCTCTTCAGATGTGTGAAGTTCATCTAGTAAAGACGAGAGAGCCTGAGAGATTTCTGGTTTGGTGGAGGAGAGAGTTCTTGATCGTAATTCAGTGCCATAACGTTGTTTGACTAGACGTGGTAAATCAGTATGCAACAATCGGAGCCATGTCAGAACTATAAAGTTTTCCAGTGAAGGAGATAACTCTTCGTCCTCTTCGATCACTGACCCATGGTGGGTAATGCCACAGTAACGACGTAGAAGATTGTCTTCCATGAAGGCAGACAGACGTTGGAATAGGTCTTCGGGACGTTCATCTGGGAGGAGATGGATGTCACAAAAATCTAGAAAGTGTCCACCAGTGGATTGAAAGCCATAGTGAAGCCGTATGACTTGCCAAATACTATCCATTGATGCAGAGTTTTTTATGATTGTGTTGCTTGAAATAATGGGGCAGAAATTGGCAATTTGGCCCAACATTAATTCTAAAATGGTAACTTTTTGCGCCGCTGTGCGTCGTCTGGCTTCTGGAACATCCTCGTCGTCATTAGTGAAACCCCGAAGAGGAGATATACGTGTTTTCTTGCCCCATGTGACACCGTCGACAAGAAACGGGGCGAAATTGGGGTCTAATGATAACGTGTATGATAGATTTTGTTTCCAGTTCTCAAACGAGTTTACTGTCTCTGAGTTCGATAAACACCATTGTTTGGGGGCTCTGTGTGTGTTAGCCATGTTTTGGGTTGTTACCGTGACAAATACCTCAACGTTATTCGCTAGGCCAGTGTAAAAGGAACGCAGGAACAGTGGTTCTATCGGACCTCCATAGCTTAGGAACCATAGTCCTACCCGGACTTTCATTCCTGGTTTATTTTAAAGTTGTTTTTATCCTAGGACTTGTATTCCTATGGGACTTAAATTCCTTCTAAAGCAGTGAGAGAAATACTAGTCCGGCAAATTAGATGTCCGTTTATTATACTCTGCAATTTGCACGAGCTGCCAGAAAGACACGAGAATAAAAGTGAGATTTTGGCAGCCTTCCCTCGTAGAGTGATGGATTAGTATACGATTCTCTTAAGATTATTGTGGGTTCAAACCTCCATGTCAAAAATATTTTTAAGTTTGAGTATCAACTTAATTTTTATTTTATTTTACGTCGTAGACGTGTGGATCAGACACATGAGTGAATTTTTGTAGTCGTCTTACATTTTTGTTAGCATATTGAAGTAGGACGAATATCTTGCTTTTTTCAAAAGTATATTATGCAACTACAGATATAAAGTAGGCTACATGGCCATGTGTTCAAAACGAAGAAATATGGGTTTATATTTTGACGATAATTCACAATCTGATTAATTGTGATTTTCTTAATCTTTGTCTGATCGGACTTCCATTCCTCGGAATCCTAGTCTGTGGGACCTGTATCCCTAGGAATTTAAGTCTGTGGGACGTGCATTCCAAGGAATGTAAGTCCGTGGGACTTTTATTCCTGGTACTCCTAGTCCACAGGGCTTTCAATCCCAGTATTCATAATCCTGTGGAATTTATTTCCGATAGTTTGCCTATTACATATATATGATTCCTGAAAATCCCTGAAATAAAACTTTAAAAACTGTACCTAGTTCTAGTAGTTAGTACTTATAACTAGTACTATAATGACCAGTTACTACAATAAAAAATAACAGGAATAATAAGCATGAAAATTTGACTTTTATTGAAGTAGCATCAAAACAATTAATTATCACGGACTGCCTTATGGCAGTTTTCACCATAAAAAGCATAAGATATGAGTTGGGGAAAGGGTCTGTATTATTATACCTGACCCGTTAGGAAACACCATAAGCATTCGAGACTGGGTGGGGGTGGGGGTGGGTCACACCCCCCCAGTGGGTGGGGGGGGGTGGGGGGGGGGACAATGGACACGTCCGGGCAAACTGAGCTGGCCTAAAATCTTCACCATGCATTTCCATAATTTTACTCACAATATTAGTTGTAATCCATGTAAAAATGCAGACTGATTTGTCTGGAATCCTATTTAGCGTCTTGGTAGTAATGCGAATATAAATATACGTTGTATTCCAGATTCTGACACTTTCGTTTCATTCGGCCAATACAAATCAGCAAAAAGGGAGCCTGAATGCCTATTGCGACCAAAACTGTCGGGTGTAAAAGTGTCATGAGTAGTTAGTCTGTTTAAAAGGACCTTTGTAAATTGTGTGTGCATATTATTGACATTATGATAATTGTTCAGGGGTTACTGTTTTGTTTTAGTCGGTGTAGTAGCCCATTGAGCTGCTAAAACCCACTCTTAGTCATTGATATTTCTATTAATTGATAAACAGTAATGAAAACCATTTAACATATTTGTTTATCGATGGTATGGTTTGTTGGGACTAAGATATCATAGAGGCTAGAGTCTGATATGTCATATGTTAGACCAAATTAATTGACAAATCAGGCACATGTTCAGTAAGCTATGCAGGGGAGAGGTCTAGACATTTGCTTTGAAGAGGGGTGTTTAGAACACGTCATCCCACCCCACACCCTATGCACACGCGCCTGCAACATTATTGACAAAAAGGTGCAAACTTAAAATTATATAATAACAAGATAATCTATATAACGCAAATATCACATTTTTATAGGCAAATTGTTATTATTATTATTATTATTATTATTATTATTATTATTATTATATTATTATCATCATCATCAGCAGCATCATCATCATCATCAAATACCAATATATAATGTCTAACAGATAATTGTGTTGGTATATCATATGGGCAAGTTTACTTATATGCTTCGAATTATAGAAACTGTTTTTGAGTTACTTTTAAATGTTTAAATATTTATTAGTTGGAACAACACGCAATGAATAAAGACCTTGGTTCTGCTCATGTAATAAAGTCAACAAAACGTTTACAAACTCTTGCAAATGATATAAATGGAAAATATTGGAATAAATTGAAAATATTTAAATAGAGGCGCTAGTATCCTAAGTTAATTAAATAAACCAAAAAGGAAACTGTTTTTCGTTTTGTTTACATTTCTAATTTAATTTTTATGTGTACGACCGGACTTAAATTTTGATTGTCCAGGAATGCAAGTCCGGCCCGGATTTGATATCCTGGCAGTCAGACCAGTATTCCTATGGAACGTAAGTCCTAGGACTTGTATTCCTAGGTATATTAGACCTAGGACCTGCATTCCTAGGAGATTAAGTCAGGTCAGAAAACTGTTCCTACGGACTTGCATTCCGTTTACACCGGTCCTTTACAATATGTGTGTGCGCTCGAATACGAAGCGTGAGTCGATCTCCATGCCACCACGCCAGTAATAATAGAATGTTCATAGCACAGAACCTAATCACCACCAGTAACAGTACAATAGCGACTTCATCCGCTACTTTATTAACCACAACACGAGTTCACAAAAGCCGAACTCCAAACAACAGGAAACCGTCATGTCATGTCATAGGGTTTTACGTGCACATTCAGAACAAGCTGTTGTAGCGCACGGCTGTCGTGGACACAAGAGCCAGCCTTGGCCGGATCCTCCGTCCATGACAGGAAAGGTGTGGGGGGAGAGGAGGCACCGCCTGCACTGGCAGGTGCAAGGGAGCACCAGCAGCCCGATCAAGTCGGTAGCAGGCGGGTGGGGGTACTGGTGGTGCTATGGAATTTTGAATGGAGCAATTAATGCCAAAGAGAAAGGGTGCGCAATTTTGATTGAGGAAATTTAGCGCAATTTTTGAACGGTCGGTCGAAAGGTAAATGGCAGAGCTAATATATGTTTTGATATTAGTGAATCGATAGTAGCTCGTTAATTTAGACCTCTACGATGCTGTGGTGTCTCCCTAGGTTGCCCATATGGCCCTTAGAAAGAGCCTGACCACTTCTGTCCGTGGCATGACAACCCAGGGGAGACTCGTGCAAATGTGTAGACACTGGTAGGCAAGGCAGCTGTTCCGGGTTGGTCCATGTGTTGTTGTTGGAGTGGTCCGCGGTGTCCTCCTCTTCAGTGTCACCAAGTACCAAGTTAGACACCCAGCAGCAAGTATTGGGGTTTTGGGTAGGGGAGGCCGATGTTCTTTTGTTCATCTTCCCCCGGGTGCATTGCAATTGTGTACTCGGGACCGGTATTCTTTTGTCCGGTTCCTTATTAGAGTACGTGCTGGGCCATTAAAATTTAATGGGGGCGGGTGCATTGTTATCATTAGTCAATGCACCCTGTGTACTGATGCGGTGAGCGTGTAGTCTCTGTGTGAATCCTGCTTTTGTGTTAAGGTTGTACCTATTGTCTAAAGTCCCTATTCTAGTGAGTTCAACGGTCATTCATGACCACCCATCCCCTCCGTCGTTGTATAGCATTGAATACAATGACGGAGGGGGAGTTAAACTAGCTTAGTTATCTAATTTGAAGGGTTGAACCCTTATAGTGTAGGTATTGGTTTAAAAAGCCTAGTGCTTGGCATACTTAAGTTTATCGCCAGTGCATAAAACAATGAAGCTAACGCTCTCGGGGGTCAACTGTATACATGTATGTACTAATCTATGTACTAGTTTGAAGAATTTTAATTCCCGCCCTCTAAAGATAGTATCTTAATAGGCTTACTTGGTTTTTTCTTCTGGCTATCTGGATAGTTGGTTATCGGTTTTTCCTGTATGTCTCTGCTTCTAGAACCCTAGTTGACTTACCTTAGTTAGCTAGAATTGAATTCATCAGTGATAAAAACATGGTGCGGGTGCAAAGATAAATTCGTGCAGTTTACTGTATGTCTCTGCTTCTAGAACCCTAGTGACTTACCTTAGTTAGCTAGAATTGAATTCATCAGTGATAAAAACATGGTGCGGGTGCAAAGATAAATTCGTGCAGTTTATTTACAGTTAGGTGCAGTGAGGTTCTCGATCCGTAATTGGCTGGATTGGACCAATGAGAGTGCTGCAAAAAATAGGCGATAATTAGTGGTATCCTATCTTGGTTGATTGTCTAACGATGTTAATTGGCTGATTAATTAGCCAATTAGGTTACTGCGATTTCGATCCTATCTTAGTGAATAAAGGGGCTGATGTTTTGCTAATCTGTATTCAGAATGATAACGATTGAGTGGTTTCCTGGGTGATACCGAGGTTTATATAGCAATCCGTGTAGGTGACGAACCCTCCCCCCCCCCCCCCCGGGTGTTGGGCTCACGAATGCTTGAGGAAAACAGCAAGGACACCTCCCACTAATCGGATCAATCCTTTACTTCAACAACAACATCAACAACAACTACTGATGCGTTTCACCACCACTCCGGACGGCGGCTCGCGGGCTTCTTCATAATCATCATCACAAATCATTCATATCATTTTAAATATGGCCCACCTGTGTTGCATGGATAACCTGGGGGGGGGGCGGATGGGGGGGGGGCGCCGTGGTAGGGTGCTCTTTGGGTACGTTAGGGCGTTGGCGGTTTGGGCCGGTAGGGATACCTGGTAGGAGCCCCCCCCCGGAACGCCCCCCCCCCCGTGGAAATCCGGACTGACCGAATGGGCCACCCGCTTTGTTGGAGCGCCGGATCGACTGGGGCGCGAGGCTCCCCCCTTTGCGAATCCTTGATCCTCTAGGGCCTAAGTTGATTAATTAACTTAAATTAAATTAATTTATTAAATTGATTATATAATATATTATTTTGAACCGCCCGATCGAAAAATTATTTTATTATGCACCTACTAATTTATATATTAAAAGAATAGAATGATATAGTTTATTTGGCGCGATTACTAATTTATATATAAGATATAAGGTAATGGTAGCTCCCGAAGTTTTTTCCCTTTTTTCCTGTTTTAAGTGGTCATACCACACTTCTAAATTATCCCATACATTTCCTTCCCCCCCCCCCCTCCCCTTCCTGCCCCGGAGGTGGTCACTGGCGAAGTCAGAGGCTAGATCAGGGGCGGGCGTGCCTGAACCCTTGTGGATAGGGGCACTTTAATAGAGTTGCCCGTTGCTCGTTCAGAATGATGAGAGTAGCCATTTTTGGGAGCAGCTGCGTTAGACGACTAGGAGAGCATACCCGGGGTGATATGCGTGTCCCTGTGTCACGGGGATTCTATAATTCCCGTAACTGAATAAAACACGATTATCAAAATATCTCTCCTAACTGTATATCTATTAGATCTCTCTGTAACAGGCGGTTAAACCCTAGTATGGCTCGTCTCTAGGTATGATCAGAGATACGATCTTATATAAAGTATATATATTTATAGCACGTTTAGCTCACTAGAAACACAACAAAACACAATACACTTTGGAATCTGTATTAATCTACGCTGACAAATGTACAGCCGTAGTAGTTAATTAATAACAGCAATAATAACAACCCAGAACTGAACACTTAATTAGTTAATCTCTAGGTGTCTAGTTACACAATATGTGAATCACTTCACCGTTACACAACACCCACGCATGTGATAATTGAGAAACGCTTCCAGGAGAAGATAATTAATAAAGGAATTACAACACCATTCCTAACTGGTTAATTTTTAATTAACCCTTACTACTCGTTCAGTAACGTGTGATAATTTAGGAACGCTTCCAGGGGAACTTAATTAATAAAGGAATTACAGCTCTATTCCTAACGGGTTAATTTTTAATTAACCCTAACTACTCATTCAGTAACCTTGTAACACAGAATTAATACTGGTACCTATCACAATAAAGACAATAACCTACAGTTTACCTAGGTCGTCTAGGATGACTGGCTAAGCTTTATATTACCAAATACTCGTATAATGTTAGAACAAAAAGTCTACGATTTACTTCGTCAGATGACCGAAGACACTGTCTAAAGAATATTGATATAATACAGTATTAAAATATTTAAAGTCACATCAATCACATCAAGGTTATACACAGAGCAGAAATAAAAATATTTACCAAAGTCCAACGGACTACGTTCCCTGGGAGCCTTCCTATTCTGGTTCTCCTAGATATCTCTAAATCCTAGCTATTTATTCAAAAATCAGAAAACGCCTGGGGGTACAAGGCGGTACCTCCCCCTATCATCTGATATTCCACCTCTCCCTGAGTCGGTATAATTTCTCTGATCGTCAGACTTACTGACGCCAACGTCGCCAAATCACGGTCGTCGAAACCGCACTCGCAGAGGTATTACGTAACTACTCGCCACATGGCCTCCACAGCTGGACTAAGTGCATATTGGAATGTCCGATCGCGCGAAGTATTACGTAACAAGTTGCCCACCTGGGCTACGGGCAATGAAACTGCACACGGCCCTCTAACACAATTAAAATCGCCACAGGCGAAACAAATTTAAGAGCATGTACCGTCACACCCTGTTGTCCATTTTTTTGGCGGGGGTGGGGGGGGGGGGTATGCGATCAGATCGCGTACCGGAGGATATGATACAGGCGTTGTTGAATTATAAGCCATCTCTGTTTATAATTCATTTAGGAGGGAATGATATATGTCCGGATACTGACCCTAAGGACCTGATTGCGCGCCAGGAAACCGGAAACGGAAAGCAATATATTTAAGACATCGCTGCTTTCCTAACAACAGTGCTTGCTAAACACTTAACCACTATGGCGTAGACTTAAGTATATTATTTTAGTTACAGCTTCAACTCTAGTTTTGCTAGTGGTTTCATGTGCGTATTTTATTTTTGTCGTCAGATTTCCCTGATGTAGTCGGGACAGGCGAACATTTTAATTAAAGAGGATATATGACTTTTAAAGGAGGCTTCTGACTTTTTCGTTTTAAAATATATTATCTCAAGCCCCCTTTCTACTTCAGAGAAGAGATGCCAGCAACACAGAAGGTATATATGCCTTGTACTTATATATTCAGTGTATACATGCATGTATACAACTTACACATAATGAAAAATACATGTAAAAGTGTTGCATTTAACGGCAATTGTCATGACAAATTGTACTTGTAGATGTAGAAAATGCATTTTAGGATATCACGTTTTCTTCTTTTCTTATCTAGGTGATGATGCCCCCGCCGTCCCCCCTCCCTCCCTAAAAGTTAAAGCGCATCGCTGTCAGTCAGCTTCTCAAATGTTCACTTGCTTCCACCGCTGCATGGAAATGAATATTTGTGTAGAACACTGTCCCACAGCAGTGCATTGTACATTAATGCGGGTTGTTTGTTTGGGTTTTTTTTGTTGGGTTGTTTGTTGGGGTTTTTTGTTTGTTTGTTGTTGTTTTTTAATTTTTGTTGGATTGGGGGGGGGGTTTGGGGGAGCGGGGGGGGGGGGGGGGGGTTGTTGTTTTGGGGGCATGTTTTGTTGTTTTTTGTTTTGTTTTGTTTTGTGTTTTTCTTTTTTGTGCGGAGGGGTAGTGGTGGCTGAACGTGCGTTCCTAAGCGAAAAGACATCTTTTCTAAGACCAACATACAAGTGGACCAAGCTTGTGGCTCCACGTTACTATTTTGTTATTTAATACTCATTAGTTGTAACTTTTGCGACATTCGTTTGCAACTCTATATAGTTTGTTGGTAGCAATATAAATGTGAATAAACGTTGTTATCGGTTATTAATGAGATTCGAACATTTTCGTTTAAATAATATTCTTTATTCGTTCTCCTTGGTATATTTATTCAACTGATTGGTGTTTTTTTCTTGTTCCAACCAAGGCCGTGGTATGATCTTTCTTGTCTGTGGGAAAGTGCTTATAAAAGATCCCTTTTTGCTAATGGGAAAAAAAATGTAGCGGGTTTCCTCTGATGACTACGAGTCAGAATTGACAAATGTTTGACATCCAATAGCCGATGATTAATTACTAAGTAGTCAATGTGCTTTAGTGGTGTCGTTAAATAAAACAAACTTTCTTCTGGGTTTTTATTATTATTTGCTCAAATCATGTACATTATACATGAGGTGGATATATACAATGATTTAATGAACATGACAAGGGTAGGAAAATCAACACCTCAAATGATTAAAATTCAGCCCTTTTCTTACCAAACTTCACAGGAAATGTGGAATTTGGTGAAACAAAGATATTGTTGTTGATTCGATGATGCAAAATATAATACGAATTTGCATTGTGAGCAAGTAATACAGGATAATATGTTTAAAAACCTCTAACTTCAGACAATAACCAGCCTGCGCACTGCCATCCTCCATCCCGACCTCTCATCCCACCACAATGTACATAATAGCCCAAACTGATTTTACTTAAATATAGGAGAATGTCCGAGTAACTCTCTATTCCTGAAAAATAATGGAGACGACACCCGCTAGGAATGAAGAGTTACGAGGATATTCCCCTACTTAAAATACACCAATAAAATATATTATATATCAAATATGTAAGTATAAATTTTAACGTTCATGGTTGTGGAGGGGGTAATAAACTAGTGGGTTTTTTTTTTTTAAATCCATTACTGATAGATAATGGACAGATTTTCAATGGTTTAACATTGCAGGTATATTTTAACTCTGAATAATTTCAGTCCCCGAAAGTCTGATCACGTTACGACTAACTACCCGTCGCAGATCAATTTTGCAAGAGGCGCTTTCTGAGGGGCGGCGGCACTTCTAATTGCCGCCACAAATTTTTAGGATTTCTTTTTTGTTGAAAAATATTATATGTTAGAAAATAAAAATAAGTTTATTTGGGCTAGGTTCCGGATGTCAACCTTCTGAACAAAAATGAAGTAAAGTAACTCAGAATCACGTTGAGAAATGCGTGACTAGCAATGCATTTCAGAAACTCCCGGCAACGCGTCACGATGCTAAGCACTTAATTTAATAGGTGTTGAAAGCGGGAGGTTGTGGGCAGGGGTTTGTTACTCGAAACAGCCGGAATGGCCTACTAACCTTACGGTAGTCTGAAAGCAATACCAACACGTTAGGAGGGTAACACGAACCACTTGTAATTTTACTCCCCACCTAAGACAGGCGTAAATTTCCCGTTTTGCGACAAAATGTAGTTCTACCCAAGATCAGTCGTAGCATCGCCGTAACATTAATGTGATTAAACAGGCGAAGGGTGGTATGATTCTAACCCTAATCAGGTTAGGTAATAGGAATTAACGTGTACATTCAGAAAAAAAGATGTTTTAGCACACGCCTGTCATGGGCGTAGGTGTCGGCTCTCGCCTACTCCTCCGTTCAGGACAGCAAAGTGTTGGCGGTGGATGGGAGAGGGGATCGCCTGCGCTGGTATGTACAAGGGAGTACCATCAGCCCAACCGGTGTTGGAAGCGGGCGAGGTTGGTGGTTTTGATGCTATTTAATTTATAAATGTCCTATGGGATTATAGTGAAACAGAAACTGTTGCGTAATTTCGTAAAGGTAATTTGGACACATGATTGGTTGAATGCTAGCTCGTTGCTGGAACCTTGCCTTCATGGAGGCTGTGGTGGTTTGACTCCCATAGGTGCCCTCTGTTAGTCCTTAGACGGACTTTGTCCTTGGGGTACCATTTTGAGAGTGTTCGGGGAAAGGCAATGTCGATTGGTGGGAGGCACCCTATGGGAGTATTGTTGAAAGTCCTTAGAATGACTGTTTGTAATGCCCTTAAAATGACCTTTATGTCTAGACGGTAATTTATGTCCTCAATGTTGGTCTGCTAACCCTTATGTTAACTAGATTATTATATGATTTGTTTGCGATATTGGAAGATGATGCATTGATCGCAATTGATGTATGCCTCTGCATCTGTAATTATAGTCTTAAGTTAACTATGTGATTTGTAATTTATTTAACGACACCTCAGCACATTTGATAAACTACTATTATTTGATGTCCAACATGGTTATTTCGACACTTTGGGGCGCGAGATGAGGAGGGAGAGAGAGCGAGGGGGACCCACTGGACCGGCAACTCTTTTCAAACGTAAGCACGCAATTTGTATATGTACTTTCTCATAGATATTGCAGTATATACCACAGTCTTTAACATGTCAGTTGCGGGTCACTAAGTGGGAAGAAAACATTAAAGTACACCGTGGACGATCGATTATGCGTCAACACATCGCTCCTCAAGCGACCACTCTACCACTGGACTACCATCAACCCGTCTGTTGTCAGTACGTGTTACAAGCATTTTCTATGAATCTCACTGGTGGAAACAATCCCCTTGTCGTAAGTGTATAAGTCTTTCGAGTTACAGTCGTGTTCCTCTAGCTTTACGTTTGGTTTACGCCAAAGCTACGTGTGTTTTGTGTTATACTACTAAACTCTTCCCTCGACTGTCGAAGTACTGTTGTGGAGACCACGTAACAGCAAACTATTTCCGACTGCTTCGAAATATTTGTAATAAATGACTAAAATACATATATATTTATATAAATAGGACTATTTTTGTTTCATGGATCAGTCGGTGTATGTTGTTATAATATTCCATGTGAGTTAAATACCAACATTCTCAAATATAATTAAAAGGAAATGTTATATAGGGCATATACCCTGCATTGCCTATGGTCAGAATGGAAAACTAATAAAACATAAAATATAATGAACATCCAGTCAAATGTTTATATCACATTTTTAAATGAGTTTCCCTAGATCATAAACGAAAACTATATATACATATATTTTTAAAAAATAGAAATCAATAAAGGTTTTTAATATTATATAAAATAGTTATAACCACGATATACAATTAAACTATTTTATTTCAGAATATGCAAAATCCAATATTTAGGTTGAGGGGCAATTATAAAATATCGTAGCCGTGGAACACCATGTACATAAAAATGGGAATCCCATCAAGCTATTAAACAAAAAACCCAAAATGGAATTTTCCCCTAAATTTGTACGAAATATCTATAAATATAACCGTACTATAATTATTAGTAAAATAATATTGTGCCTGCATAAACACCAACAACTGAATTTTAACCAGTAACATCAATTTAACAAATGCTATAGTAGTTATTTATTATATTTCCAGTTGGCAAATACTAACAATGCAACATGACGCCGGATTGTCTTGCACTCGACTCGTCTGAAGTGTTCCTCTCATATTCGGGTTTTCACCCACCATGGCGAAAATGCATGAATCGACATAGAACCAATGTTTGCCCTGTAGGAACTTAATTCTATGTTATTTAAAAATATATTTTAAAAATAGATATATAAACTACCAGAGAATAAAACAATCATATTCTTTTTTTCTTTAAATATATGCCATATGGCTTCAGTTGACGTCATTGCCAGAAACATTTTCATTGGTCAGATTGATGACAAATACAGCCAATAGACACACACTTTAGTAATGGCACACAACTCTGAAGATAAAACGTCGAGTTCAGTTTGATTCCGAGAATGCAGTACTCACCACCCCACCGTCCCATACCCACCCCCACCCCCCAAAAAGAGGAACACATTATTATTTTTTTAAATAACAACTTTTAAAAAATTACAATGAATTTGAAAACAAATTCGGGTTATTTAGCATCATTTCTGGATATTTGGCATCAGTTTCGGAGTTCTGAATACGGGACAAAAATTTCGGATTTTTTAGAAACTTCCGGAAACTTGGTCAACTGACCCTGTTGACTCCAGTGATTGGTGGTTGGCACGACCAACACTGGCAGCTGATTGGCTTCGAGTGGATACCAAGTCTTGGAAGTTTGGTAAATCACGCCTTTGTTAGCGACGGATCTTGAATACTCCTTGGAGGCGGTGCACGCCATCATGACGTTTCCAGTGATTACCAAGTCACATCCAGCAAGAACTAGACCCCAACTCCAAGACGCGGGTACCTTGGGAAAGGCCTTGTAGACCACCGCGCCGAGAATTCCAAGGATACCTGCAAGGCAACAAATAAAGTTCATAGAGATTATTATATGAGGTTGTGTGTCGTACTGATTTTACGAAAGGAGTGTTAGGATTATTGTATTGCCCGGGCGAGAGCGAGGGTACAGCACGAATCCTAACACGAGTTTCGTAAAATCATAACACTTTTTAAAAAGAATTTTGGGTACGAGATCGGCAACTATTGTTCGATCACGTGTTACAATTGAACCAATTTAATTGGAATAGATTATATAGATGTATAATAATAATCTCTACATATTTACGTGGCGAAAATGGCGTCATGTTGTGGTCACTTCATTTAGCTATTTATCAAGGAAACGTTTCATTCCTACGCCAATCTGATTAAAATTAGCTCTACTGGGTCTACCCTGGTAGATCTAACAGCACTGCGTGGACTCCAATGTCCAGGTGACATTTCATCTATAAATAACAATTCAAATATCGACCAATTACACTTCGCCGTTTATAGCGTTATTCGGGAGCATACAAATTTTAAAAATATCGGGCGAGACTATTTATGTAATAGGCGAACTTGTTGGTCTATTTCAACATTAAAAAAACAGGGGGGTGGGGGGAGTGCAGTAATAAACTCTGGAATGTATACTAGTATAAACAGATTTTATGGCTATACCATCACGGTATCTTTTTTCGTCTTAAAACAGATTTTATATAAAATTTTATATTGAAATTAGTTTCCAGCATACTTCGTAATTCACCCAAATCATTTCGTATACCCTCGGCATAATCCCGAATGTTTTCAAATTCTTTTTAAATCACTGGCATGATTTTGCAAGTAATGTTTTGATTGGTCGAATGAAAGGTCAACTGGACATGAGCTCCAACGGGCTGCTGTTAGATCCACATGTAATAGTGGAGCTCATTTTAATTAGATTGATTCCTACGCCACACATCCATCAATGACGTTTACACAAACAATAGTACAAACATACCCAAGGCTACAGAAAATTATTTTAAAAAAATAGTTTGTTAAATTATGCTGCTAACATTAATTATAAGAACTGGCAGGAAGTATTTTTCCGATTACAAAAATATGAATTGAAAGAACCATGTGCACACTTGTTCGCGATCTTCTATGCGGAGTTGTCATGACCTCTCAAAAACTATATTCCACAATGTGAAGAGACTATAAATATCACATGGGCATCTCTTCCACCGCGGTGTAATAAAATCATTCATTGGTCGATGACGTAACATACTTTTTCCAAACAAAGACATAGCAAAAGTAAGTGGGCATATTTTGGGAAGCGGGCTGGTGACTGAGATCGAGGACGCAATAATTATCCTGACACTCGTTTCGTACAATCAGTACCACATACAAGCTTGTAAAATAATCTCTCTATCCATCTATATATCTTTCTGTCTATATATCTTTCTGTCTATCTTTCTATCTATCTACCTACGTACCTATCTACGTACCTACCTACGTACCTACCTACCTACTTATCTATCTATCTATCTATCTATATATCTATCGAGAGAGAGAGAGAGAGAGAGAGAGAGAGAGAGAGAGAGAGAGAGAGAGAGAGAGAGAGACAGAGAGAGAGAGGGAGAGAGAGGGGGGGGGCACGCCAGACAGCGAGCAGTAACAAAAAGACAGTATAATATAATGTGTGATTTTTCTATTCCTGCAGCACTGACTCTATAGTTCCTGACTTACCACCAATGATTCCGAGCGATGAGATCAGTTTATTAAAACAAACGACCTTTGACCTGGTAACGTCGGTGAAGTTGTGGCGAAAGACGAAAATTCCAAATATAAGAAACGTCAACAACGTGATGCTCTCGAGAGCTTGGGCAACATGATGGACAACTGAAAAATATAACATTATATACAATACAACAGACACATACATTACCAACGATACAAGAAATACTCGTAAAATTAAAACCATATGTGGTCAAATCTTAATTTAAAAACATGGTCAAGCAAATAACAACTCCTTTATAGAGTAAACAATATATATATATATATACAGAGAGAGAATAATAATATCACTAAATTAATTTGCCGGGGGCGGGACGTAGCCCAGTAGTAAAGTGCTGGCCTGATGTGCGGTCAGTCTAGGATCGACCCCCGTTAGTAGAATAATTGCACTATTTCTCGTTCCAGCCAGTTCTTCACAACTGGTGTTACAGACCATGATTTGTATGTACTATCCTGTCTGTGAGATGATGCATATATTAAAGACCCCTTGGTGCTAATGAAAAAAATAGTTGCCAATAGTTTCCTCTCTAAAATATATTTGTGGTCATTAACCACATGTCTGACACCACACACCTGTAGTTGTGTTGAGTGTGTCATTAAATATAAAATTCCTTTCTTTATTTATTTATTTTTAAACATGGCTTCCATATGCAACAACCTTAGTTAAAAAATTATGAACTAGCTATGTCTGTATTGTGTAGACAATTTGAATATTATATAAAAATAAATTTAAGTTGCAATTTAAAATCAAAATGCCTGGGAATTGTTTATTGTAATAAGGATGCCGGCCCAAAGATGATAAATGTTTTATGACCATACGCAATAAAATATTTTAATTTACTTAGCATAGAGGAAATTAGAAAGACAATATAAATACCCACTGCATTGAGTGTACGTACGCTGATTAACATGATTACACAAGGTTGAAGTTTAAATAATAAAGCGCCCTAAACAGAAAACCAGTACTAATGTGTACATAGACAGACAGACAGACAAATTGTTTATTAAAATCTCACCTCAGTTTTAAAAACATACATCAATAAAACAATAATATATAAAATAGCACTGAGCCACTCCATATGGAGTTACGAGAGACTATAAAGAATCGACATATAAAATATACAAATATTACATTAAAAAATATTAAAAACATCTAACACGAAAATAAAATATGTTATTATATTCAGTCCAATTATATATATTAAAATAATATAAAACTAAAACACTTTTAAGACATTTAATAAAATATTATCATCCCCTGTTAATATTCAATCAAGTAACAGATATAATTATAGTATCTTATTTAAAACGCTTTCGGTTATATTAATAAAATATCTAAACACATTCAATTAACGTATAAAGCATGTCTCATTTTTTCTAAAATTAATTTGCAGGTTTTGGCACTTAATCTACATACAGTATGGTTGGATAAAATGTATGATATCTTTTCAGCATCTATAGCAGTTATAAAACCATCCCATAATTCCAAGCACTGATTAAATAAAATATCTCTCAGCTCTTTTTACACGGGGCAATAAAGTAGAACATAGGTTGAACAGTTGAACTAACACGAGATATGCCGACATCTTGGCATGAAGCAAACTAAAAAATACGTATGATAAGAGTATTATTTGGTTAATAGGTTACTAATACGAATTTCATGTTAAAATGTGCATTTTTTTCCTGCTTTGTCTTCCACATTGTTTATTGTTTATTAATGTTAACGGTTGGCCAAATAGTGTGTCCCTCTTTGTCCAATTGTCCGTACACTGCAATATTCGAAATTCCGAATACACAAAAATCGAATCGAAGCTTCGCGACGATTTCGAATCGAATCGAATATATGAAGCTTCGCAGGGGCCTATGATAGAGGGCACTGCTTTTACATATGCTATGGGGAGACATGCATTATAAAAGTTGTTATTAGAGGTATATTTGAGAAGGCAGGGTCCACTTGTTCCAAATCCCTGGCTACCCGGATATGCCAGTGCATATCTGTGCAATTTAAAGTATATCAATCAATAGATTTTGGTTTCAACACAATTACCTTTAGAAGTAATACTTGCATATTCAAAATGTACTCAACAAAACGAATTAAGGGCCAGTAGAATTGTGGTAATTATTTGCTAATGTCATATTATTTTAGTAAGTTTTAATCACAGATAACTTCTAAACATTGTTTCAATAACATCTGACCCATTTTACATGCAAATATTTTGCACACGATGAGTTGTTTTTTTGTGTGTGTGCATTTTTTTTAAACCTACGAAAATGCGCATTTTGCTAAGAATCATTACCGTTGATTGTAAATATATTTGTCATTTTATTCTCTCTAAATTGCTGTTTAAATCATTAAGTTGAAGTACATTTGTTTTAGAACATGTCAAAATGTAGACACTTTAAAACGAATGAAAACTTTTAAAGAAAAATGCTGAAAATAGTTACTGGCCCTGTATTAATTTTGTTTCGTTACATTACTGTGTATTAAAAACCATTAAACGTATTAACTTATCTTAACTGTTGAATTAATAATATTAATTCAGTCAGTATCTCAACATTACAGATATAGTGCAGTTTACTCTGATAGCTTACATTTCGTGGTTTAATTAGTGTAATAAATATATATGTTATAATTGGTATGATGGCTTACATTTCATGTAATAATTAGTGTAACAGATATATCTGTTATAATTGGTTTTAAGGCTTTGCTTTGTTTGACAAATTGTTTTTCTAAAGTTGTTGAGTGCTTCTAGCAACCTGCTACAAAACCAGGGAGCCCAATTCACCATCTCAATGTAGGATAAGGTTACTGAGCACACAGCTGGAAACAACCATGACCCTTGCCAGTGTCCGCCATCCAGAGATAATTTGTTATTGTTTACAATTACTTCCTGCCTCCAGTACATTTTCAAAGTATTAACAACACAGATCCAATTAGGTGTTTCAGAGCTGCTGCGAAATTGAATATGTACCGTATGCCACGTGGACTCACTGCAAGATAGTATTATTCTTGACTTGAGATTTCACACAATTTGTCACATGCTGGGCTTTAAGAAAAACTGTTTATAAAATAGCTTGCTCTGGCATGCTGGTTGGAGCTGTTTGTGTTCAGGTCCCAGGAGCCAAATTAGGCCATAAATTAAATATTTCTTCATCTAACTACATCATGATCTATTATTATTAGCAAACAAAACTTTCAAGTTTTATATTAAAACAAATAACTGCTAGCATCTAAAAGCTAAATATTTAGCAAAAGTTAAGTTTTCGATATTTAAGTGCTTTCCAAAGTTTTCAGTGCAGTTTTCTCAGATTGAAGTGGAAAGGAGATAAGTGGTTCTGGCACTAACCCCTCGATATATATATATATCGCACCGCCTCTGATTATCGCCGCACCGCCCCTGATTATCGCCGCCCTGCCCTAATTCATTGTCAAATAAAAATACAAAATCTTGCTTTCCTCTCAAAGCGTGTACAGTGTTGTTACGAGTCAGGATATCAAATTGCATATTCTTTGCAGAAGGAACTGGCTTCAATATTGTTTATATAAAGTGGCCAGCAGTTGTCATAACACTCCCTGGACATCTTAAACGGTTTCGTGGAGTTCCGACTAGTGTCTTTTAGGCTTACCTTAGGAAAACGAAACTAAATACAATAGAGACAAATATTCCTTTAGATGATTCTGACGTTCAACAAAATGTTTGTTATATCAGTAATGGCTCGAAACTATATTGTTATACACTTGTAACTTCTCAAAAGCCCAATTCTGCAATATCAAAATGGCAACATTATTTTATTTCAGACGTTAATTGGCACACTATCTATTTAAAACCATTGGTAACCACGCACGAAATAAAACTTAGATGGTTCCAATATAGGATACTTCATAGAATATTAACTACTAATAGTTTCGCATATAAATTAAAATTAATAGAAGTGAAACATGTACTTTTTGTCATGAAGGAAAATAATCTATAGTACATTTATTCTGGGAATGTAAAATTGTTCAGAACTTTTGGAATGATTATTTAAATTTGGTTATCAAAATCATGTAAGCATATATGTAATTTAAAGCTTTCTCTTGAGCTAGTGATATTTGGATGTAAAGATAATATTAAAACAGATATTTTTTTTGACCTGTTATTATTATTATTAGCTAAATACTTTATATATAAATGTAAAGTGCAAAAGATCCAATTAAATATTATCCATTTCTAAAACTATGCTAAACAAAGATATAAAGTAGAAAAATGTATTTATTTTAGTGAGAACAATCTGAATAAATTCCTCACCAACTGGTTAGTGTATTATTCTCTCTACAGACCTAATTTTGTAACTTGCTTTGTGCATCTTCTTGTTCACGTATTAATAATGTAGATATATTACATGCGTATGTGCGTATTTTAAATATTTATGTACGTCGTTCATAGAATGGAAAAGAAGGTTGTGTGAGAGAGATAAATATATAGATAGATTGATTGATTGATGAGAGAGAGAGAGAGAGAGAGAGAGAGAGAGAGAGAGAGAGAGAGAGAGAGAGAGAGAGAGAGAGAGAGAGAGAGAGAGAGATGGGGGGGGGGGTAATGCCTAAATTTGGATAACAACATTTGTTCATTTTAGCATTATTATCAAACTATATATGGTAACAAACGAAACACTACAATTTTTATGTGGATTAGTACAACTAATATTGGGGGTAGAATGATGGAAAAGCATGGTGAAACGTTTTCAGGCTAGCTCATTTTTGCCGAAAATTTCTATCGTTTTTGCCCTAATTTGATTATTTGCTCCAGCCCCTAAGCCACACGTAACAAGACGATGTATTGTTCAATATAGCCACAGCACATTCCTCTCCTGACCTTTGTAGGAGTATGCGAGTATGAGACTGCGAGGCCTTTGTGAAATAGGGGCGGGATTTAGCTCAGTCGGTTGAGTGCTCGCTTGAGGTGCGTTCGTCGCAGGATCGAACCACCTAGGTAGATCCATTCAACTGATTGGATTTTTTCTCGTTCCAACCAGTGCAACACAGCTGGTCAAAGGCCGTGGTATGTGCTTTTCTGTCTGTGGGAAAGTGCATATAAAATATCTCTTGCTGCATTAGAAAAAATGTTGACAGAATTACCAAAGGTTTGACATCCAAGAGCCGATAATTAATTAATTAATGTGCTCTAGTGGTGTCGTTAAACAAAATAGACACTCTTGTGAAATAGGCTATACCGTCATCGCATAGTCCTTACAAATATTTTAGCATCGCTCTGCGAGATAGCAAATTTGTAACAGTTTACTGAATTAGGTCACGAACTAGTTACGAAGCTGAGAGTAATTAACTTTTTATCTTACTTTCTTAATTAATATAGTTACTTTTGGGAGACTTATATGTAATAATATCTGAAGGTATGTAATTTGAGCAAATTAATAAAAGTACTTTCTTTTTGGGCTTTTTAGAATATTTTAAACGTTAAAATATGTTAATCTAAAAAAAACAACATAAAAAGTTAAACGTTTGTTCTGTTTAACGACAACACTAGAACACATTGATTTATTAATCATTGGCTATTGGATATCAAGCATTTGGTAATTCTGGCATAGTATTAGAGAGGAAACCCGATACCTTTCCCCATTAGTAGCAAGGGATCATTTATATGGACTATCTCAGACAGGATAGCATATACCACGGCCTTTGATATACCAGTCGTGATTCATTGGCTGGACCCTCGAAATAAAACGTTAAGCTATCCTTAACCCTGAATAACATTCTTTTTTTGTTTTTTCTTGTTGGTTTGTTTGTGGGTTTTTGTTTGGGGTTTCTGAGTGGGTTCTTTTGTGTGCTTTTTTTCGGGGGGGGGGGGGGGGGGGCGTAGATGGGCATCATAGGACTTGTTCAATATGCTAAAATGTCGTTAATGTCCGTGACCTTATAGCTAGTTTCCATGACAGTACGTTTTGGTTTCGCAATAGTTTCAGGCATTGATTTTTGTCACGGTTTGACACCCAATAACCGATGTAGTTTTTGTGCTGGGGTGTCGTTAAACATTCATTCATTCATTCATTTTTGTATTGAGGGGGAGCGGGTACCACATCGGAGGGAGCGGTCACCCACACTGTCTAGTAGTCGTGTAAATGCAGGGGTGGTTGCTAAAAACAAAGAGCTGTAATTAAGGAGGACTGGTCCCATGTCCCAACCCAAACGCTCTAGGTATGCCAGTGGTTTCGATCTAAAATGCATTTCAACTTATTTTCGTGCTTATATCCAATTAAGATTCAAAAACGTTGTCTTGGGCACACACCTCAGCTATCTGGGTTGGTTGTTAGTTGTTA
>NC_054713.1:20946954-20974454 GCF_016097555.1 Gigantopelta aegis | reverse complement strand
CAGAACAAAATGAGATTTTTTTTACTATTATTATTTTTTAAATTATTATTATTTTTTAAATTATTATTATTTGTCCGAAAACAACACGGCGCCGAACAGTGGAAATAGAGATAAAGGAGACAGGACACAGTTGGGGCACCATCGAGAGATTGGCAAGGGATAGACCAGCGTGGAGGAACTTCGTCGCTGCTCTAAATTCCATTAGGCGTGACAGGAACTGAGAGAGAGAGAGAGAGAGAGAGAGAGAGAGAGAGAGAGAGAGAGAGAGAGAGAGAGAGAGAGAGAGAGAGAGAGAGAGAGAGAGAGAGAGAGAGAGAGAGACACAGACACAGACAGACACACAGAGAGAGTCGACATATGTCACTAGAATAGGGAAAATGAAGGAGAGGATGTCTTGACAAGAGTTACGTAATTTAAAAGGTGGTGGTTTTCAAAATTAGGGGATGGAGGTAAAAACAAAAATGCTACATTTTGTGTTAAATAAGATATTAATGCCATAGACAACATTAAAGGAAATAGAAAGAAAAGAAAAGGAATGGAAGTTGTGGTCTGCATGTCTAATAACAAAAACGTTATTTTTTCACTTTAGCATGTACATGCATGTGCTGTTCTATATAGCACCTAGTTCATAACATAATCTGTACTTCATAATACAAAAGTAATATTTCTATTATATAACGTCTGAACCATATTGTTAATAACTAATAATTAAGAACACTCTTTCACTCAGATTGCCATAAAACAAGCAGACATTGTAAAATACCTGTAAGAAATCAAGCATTTTGATTGGCTGATTACAAGTGGTTCATTTTACGATATACCATCTCCGAAAATCAATGTACCTACTGTAACATTTGTTTACGTGTATTCACATGCGGTGAAGTGTGACTGTTTGTAAATATGGATGACGTACACGTAGAAGACGCCGAGTCGTTTAATTTGAGTGAATTGGAAGAAATATTCGGACCAGAAAATGACCCTGAAAAATACTCTCCAGACTATATAGCAACGCTTGCTGCATCTGCCTCTTCAAGCAGAATTTCAACTAACAATCGCCCTGTTGAGTGAAATCAACTGATCGACCATGCAGACGCCTATGTCACTGACAGCAGACGACACCGATAACTCACGCTTTTCCAACAAAAACGCAAAATTTATTATACTCAAAAATTCTACAACAATTTGATGAAAATATTGATCCCTTAAGTGCACCTAGCAGTGAAAAATCACCGTGTAAACCCCAAATTAAAAACGCGACAAGTTTACCCGATCATGGCCTCTCAAAGTTTTCAAACAAACTTGCAAAACACGAATATTACAACACAGCTCCAAACATCAACAAAATTACTCAAATGACATCTACCTTTAACATGACAGGCAGTAGAGTTAAAATTCACAACCATTATCACACAATAAATATGAATTAGCAACGTAGCACAATAAATAAAAACGATTATATTCCAAATCCGGTGGACAAACACTTTTACAAGTTTACATTTCAGACCGTTCCATATTTCAGGGTATTTGAAATTTTGTTATGTTGTTCCATCTTAAAAGTGGTTTATTGGTATTGCTTTGAGTTTAAAGCATTATGTTGTTGTTGTTTTTGCGTCTATATAAATAAAAATTGGTTCAAATACACAATAGTATTTTTCATATAACTAGTTTTGAAAATTTACTTCCAATTTCGTTACCCCCATGATGGACTCTTCCTATCGATTGACGTCATTCAGTTACAGTAACGTTTGACAAAATGTGGAAGAGTTTCTTGAATGAAAATAGTTTGCTATTTTGTTTACAATGGAGATCACCAGTTTCCATTCTTTTTTCTTCTCGAGGTGATATCGTCTAACTGACGGTGGATAGAAGGATGCAAGCAGGTGAACTCCTAAATATACTGAGTCACAGAGTATCAAAATGTAGATTTTTTGCAAGATATACTAGAGCTGGTTTTAAAACGTTACATTAAGTGCCAGCAGTGCTGAACTTGTCATAACACTGGCTGACGATTTAATAAGTTTCGTGGAGACCTATAAGAGTCTTTAAATATATTTATGATTTTTAGCAATTAAAACACCATTTTAAAGTTACAATGAAAATTTGACTCGGTTCTATCAGAACGGCATTAAAAATTAAAGTGTTGCGAGAGACCTTGACTTGTTAACGCTAGTAGAGTTATCTTTCGTGAATATTTTTTGCAAATGGCAGCAGAGGGAAGCCCGATTTCGGGCAATCAACCCCAACTGTCGCAAGGCGGTGCGAACCCGCCGATACAAGAGCCTAAAACAGCTGGAATGCCGCTCAGTGACTTTGTTTTGCAATTGGACGACTACGCTCCAACAGTTAGTTTTGGGGGGATTTTTTTGATCGGGATTGTTAAGTTCTGTTTGGTGTTTATGAGTTGACCGAATGTTTTTGATTCAAATTCAATGTTTGTAATTTGTAAAGTTATTAGCCTAGATCCAGGCATCGAAATATGCATTGTGTCTGGTAACCCATATATAGGTTACCACAAAATACAGACCTGGTGACTTATAAAAACATAGGCCCTAACAGATCACAAGTGCGCCAACTTTTCAGTCTTTTGGGTTTGAAATTTTTTGAAATTGGACAGTCGCATAGCATTTAAATTTCATTAAATATTTCTTTTTCAACCAGAGGTTAACGGATGTACGTCTGTTATTTATATATGTATGTACAAAATATAGTAACATTAATCAATGATAACAGCCGACTATTTAATCTTTATTTGTTTCAATACCTTTGTTCGAAAGTCACAGACTATGTTACTGGAAGATGATTTGATGCGCAGTACTCTGGTGGCATATTGGCCAATCGGAACTATCAGGATCAGCTTATCTTTACTCTTGGAACTCTGGCTGCATTTACAAGCTGGTCAACTTGACAACTTGTTACGCATTTATGATTGAAGTTTTTATTAGATTAATTATCTTTATAAAGTTTATTATGGCATCCCACGTTTCAATCTAATTAAAATTAGCTCCACTGGTTAATTACTATTACCTGTAGCTGGGTATGCACTTGGGATTGTTTTTTGACTGGCGAATCGGGCCACTCACAGCAACACTTTGACTCGCCCGTACAACTTTTGAATGGCCCGCGACCGAATTTCATTTTAAAAAAGAACTTACTTCAATTGCACTTTAAAAACATATTATTATATCATACAAACAATAATATCATCACAAAAGAAAGAAACGGAATTTATTTTAGTTTTATTACAAATTGTTGTAGTGTTTTCCCTAGCATGGTGCAGCACCATGCCTCAATAGTCTAGCACCATCTTGCCTTAATCAGCACCATGCTGCCCTGAGATTAAACAAGCCTTTTTCACTAATTAATTCTAAAATTGCCTTTATAAAATACCCAAAAAGGTATTATTAATTAATAAAATATGCCTTTTATATCTTTTGCCATTCATTTATTAAAGCAAGCACATAAATTACATTAATGTTTATTTCAATTAATTTTTGTGTATTTTTAATGAAAAATAAGTGCCCCGAAAATGGTGAAAATGCCCCAAAAGTGTTTGGTTTACCATGCATTGCCAAATGTCTACGGAAATCACTATGTTGTAATTAAATTCTAATTATTATGTTGTCACAGGGTCCACACAATCATTTGGAATGTTTTACCAAGGTTCGGTCTTGGAATAAATAAGGTGCTATATTATGTCAGCAATCTATACAAACAATAATCACTTCCACTAGAGAAATAAATATACAACACATAGTGGTTTCCCTAGAAATTAGGCAGGGCATGGTAGACCAAACACTTTTGGGGCATTCTCACCATTTTCGGGGCACTTGTTTAATACACAAAAATTAATTGAAATAAACAATGTAATTTATGTGCTTGCTTTAATAAATTAATGACAAAAGATATACAAATTAAAAGGCATATTTTATTAATTAATAATACCTTTTGGGTTGTTTTATAAAGGCAATTTTAGAATTAATTATTGAAAAAGGCTTGTTTAATCTCAGGGCAGCATGGCACTGATTAAGGCAAGATGGTGCTAGATTATTGAGGCATGGTGCTGCACCATGCTAAACCAAGCTAGGGAAAACACTAACACAAGTTAAAGGCATAATTATATTAATAATAATATCGCTATTTAATGGGAGCAGGTCAGCTCGCCCCAAAACCAACTCGCCCCCAACGCTGTTGGTCAAATCGCCCCACATTGTTTAGTCAACTCATATCTTTACCATTTTAAAAATTAATATACTAACACAGTTCATTGTAATAGATTATTATTTATCTGATATTAAGATCTTCCCACTATAAAACCATTTAATAAGCGGTGGTAATAGCGGAGTTTCACTGTAATATTAATAAATAAAATGACACCAAAGTTGTAGAGGTCGATTTTTAATTTTGTCACAATTATTTATGGACAGTAAAGTTTTGGGCAAGTTGACCAGCGTTCCTATTTAACACTCGCACGTGCACAGGCAATGATAGCTGTTATTGACATCGTTGGCAGTGACGATTGAGTGTTTGGTATAGTAGACTCGGTATATTCTGTAAGAAATGAAAATGTTCCAACACAATGTAACTTCAGAAAACCTCAGGCTTGTAAACAAAATCTTTCTGCAAAACATAGCGTAGCGGCATGTGACAAGTTGTTCCGATTGTAACTAAATGGAAAGTAAACACAGACATGGCCGAGGTGTTCCGATTGAACCTACGAATATATTTACGTGGCCACGGTTTTCCAAATACATAATCAAAACCGGCCGAGCCATCCCGAATGGTTTTAGACTATTCGATATACTGGGGAAGTGGTCGCTATTATGTCTTATATGGGTTTGGTTGTGCAGATATTAATAGGAAACCAGTTGAAAGCAATAAATAAAAAATAACTTTCCAATCTCTTACAAACATTATTTATTTGCATTTTGATACATAATACAATATGCAGAAATTTTCGGTAAGTTTTTGACTTGCCTGACGCTATTTTGACTAGCCATGGGCGATCGGGCGACCACAAAGTGCATGCCCTGTCTGGATCTAATAGCAACCAGTTGGAGCTCATGTCCAGTTGACCTTTCATTCGACCAATCAAAACCATACTTGCAAAATCTCATGCCAGTGATTTGAAAAGAATTTGAAAATATTCAGGATTATGCCGAGGGTATATGAAATGATTCGGGTGAATTACGAAGTATGCCGGAAACTAATTAAATATAAAATTTGTTTCAAGACGAAAAAAAAACTGTGATGGTATAGCTGTAAAATCTGTTTATACATGTACTAGTATACAATCCAGAATTTATCACTGCACCTTTCCCCATGTTTTTTAATGTTGAAAGAGACCAACAAGTTCCCCTGTTGCATAAATAGTCTCGCCCGATATTTTTAGAATTTGTATGCTACCGAATAACGCAATAAAAGGCAAAATGTAATTGGTCGATATTTAAATTGTTATTTATAGATGAAATGTCACCTGGACATGGGATTGCACACAATGCTCTTAGATCTACTGGTACACCAGTAGAGCTAATTTTAATCGGATTGCCCACGTTTGGAATGAAATCCTTTGTAATGACATATTTTGTCGCAGTTTGTATAAAAAATGTTTATCAACAATATTGGAACCGTTCTAGACTAATAACATAATGCCATTCGTAACTGATAGTGGTACCTAGGTCAAATGACGTGTTACAAAATGTTGAAGGAGGGAGAGAGACTGGTTGTGCAGGGCTTCTAGATTATGGTAGCCCCACTCTGATGTCTAGTGATGTTCAGTGTTGGTCTAGTAAATAACGACTATTGCCATGCCCGACGGCTAGTGATATTTTTTGGTCAGAATTTGCAATTAAGTCTATTTTGTAAATATGAATATCCTGCCCTCCACCATCACCCCCAATGTTAAGTGTTTTTAAGGTATATTTCTCTCGTTAGTTGATATATCCAATGTTTACTATTATTTAATAAAATTGTATTAACTTAAAGTAGGGCTAGTGAATTGTTGATCATGGCTAGTAAATATCAGGGCTTGAACTTAACAGCAGCACCAACTGCAATTGTCGTCGTTGAGATATAAATTGCCATAGGTAGAGAGCATCACCGATGGCACTTTTGTGCCGTCGGTTAAACTCCTCAACAGTGGCAAAATGTATACACCTGGTGTACATTATCTGCCAATATTTAACATTTGCACATTTAAAAGATGTCTACATATAACAAGATAGCCTTTCAGTCAGGTTTATTTGCTGCAAATGTCACTTTTAATAAAATTGTGATAGGCAGGTTCAAAATTGCCGTCGGTGGACTGTTTCACCCATGGCATTTTTTATTAAATTGCTGTGAGATACAAATTCTTAAGTTCGAGCTATGAAATATTTAAAATCACTATCTTATGGCTAGTGTATTTGATAAAAATTCTAGAAGCCCTGGGTTGCGTAATTGTTGAATTAAAATTGCCACGTGAATGTCAATGCCCCAACCAACACTATAATTTGAACTAATTGTAGGCCTACATTTAACAAGTTATTTAACTAATAAAATAATATGAGGGATCTAATTCAGTCGGCAGTGGACACCTGAGATTCTGGGGTCGAAGTTCTAATTGAACCGTCTCCTCAAAACCAGTGGGTTTTTCCCACCCCAACTATCCAAATCATGTTTGTTGTACATATTACATAGTACATACTATATTTTCTAAACACGTTGATTCCTACACATGTTTAGCTGCACGTTCTTCAAACCATCTAACATTGAAATGGTATCTATAATTGTATGCATCAAATTATCTGAATATTTAGTACATATTGTAATTTTAAAAAATCAAATTGTATGCATCAGTGTATGTCATAATTATATTTCTATAGCACTGCTTCTGAAATTTTTTAATAACTCCATTCTTGAAAGGGAAAAGAAGTGAAACTACACTAATGCCTAGATATTTTACAAGATGAAATCAATAAGTATTTAACACAATGTTGAAATCAACAACAGCTCCAAAATGGCATAAAGTACAAAATGGTTGGGGGTATGCAATTGGAAAAAAAAAGGGCAATTCAAACCAACATTAAGCAAGATAAAGAAGGCTATTTTAAAGTGTTAATATGCTTTGTTTAAAAAGAAATATCTGCTCTCAATATTTGTAAAAAAAAAAAAAAAGGAAGAAAAAGAGAAAAAACAATCACGACTTTGCCCAACATCGATTTTGATCTGGGAATATGGTTTTGTCATTCAGCTATACAGTATTGCGCAAAACAATTTTGGCAAAAACACTTTCATTTTGGCTAATAAAAATCCCATTTGACTGATTTTTGGGCTGCAGGTATTTTTAATCCATGGTGAGCCCTGCTTCCTGTAGTGTGCATATTAGTGATTAATACATGCATTGGATTATTTTATTATCATAGAACAAAAAAATTATCAATGTAAAGATATTTACCACCAAACATAGGATTGTTATTGAATCAATCTCCTTTGTAAATTTATACGGCTCTATGATTTTTTAATAATTTTTTTCAGATACCCGATTCTGTAACTGCATTCTATCTGAACAAAGCTGGTTTTGAAGCATCCGATCCAAGAATGTGAGATTTGTTTCTTTGTACACATTGTTTGTTATTGTTAGTCTCCTTGATGTACCGATCCAACCAGAAGGGTGTACTTGTGTCGTCTCTGTCTGTCCAATATGTACATGTAGTTTTGTGGACTTTTTTCCTTCAATGTCTCAGAATATTACAGGAGAGGTTAAAGCAAGGCAGTTGGCCTGGTAGGCATATTCCACGCCTGGTAGGCATATTCCACGCCTGGTAGGCATATTCCACGCCTGGTAGGCATATTCCACATTATCAAGTCTGTGTCCCCTCCTAGCAATTTCGGGTGATTCGTCATCTGTTGATGAATCGGTTGAATCGACCACATCATGCTTTTCCATTTCGGCAGTGGTGTACATTGGTTTGGACTGAAGTGGTTGTAAAAATAAATCCCCCCTAGGTACATCCTCTATTTAAAAAATCTTCGCTATCTATTCCATATACACTGGAGCAGGGAACTAAGACAGGAGCTTATGCCACTTCCCGTCAAGCTGTTGGGGGTGTGGCTACCAAAAAGGATGCAAGATGGCTGTCCCCAGTTAGTATGAAAAATCGTGATTTTTTTTGTATTAATTCTAAAATTATGTGGGATTTTTTTTTTTTTAAAACTGTCGGTATGTGTTGGTGAAGTGAATATGCATCTTTCCAACACATAGACTCATATTTGAGGGTACCACTCCTTTCAGCTGACATTTTGTATATACATATACAGGCCTCTGAGAGTTAAAATCATTTTCTATTTCTGTAACCCATTATAATAATTTATATCCAAGTAAATGGTGCTCCAAATTTTTTGCGAACTAAAAATAGGTTACGCAAAATTAGATTTGTTCTCTCGCAATTTTCCGAGACCTGCCTGTAGATTTATTGTGTACAGTTTAGGGTCGACTTCCAGTTTTTTTGATACTGGACCAGATCATATTTGACTAAATTTAATCAAGGGCCATAACTCTGTAAAAAATGGAATTTATCCATGTTTGACACAGGGACCCGGTAGGAGATATGTGATCTAAACTTCAGTAGTACTCTGAAAATGGTCGTTTTTGTTTCTGTTGTACATACACATATGTAGTGCAGGTATTTATCCAGGATTTGGGGTGAGAGTTAGCTCAGTCGGTTGAGTGCTCGCTTGAGGTGCTTGTGTCGCAGGATAGCATCACCTCGTGGATCTATTCAGCTGATTGGGTTTTTTCTCGTTCCAATCAGTGCCCCACAACTGGACAACGGCTGTGGTATGTGCTTTCCTGTTTGTGGGAAAGTGCATCTAAAAGATCCCATCCTGCATTAAAAAAAAATGTAGCAGGTTTCCTCTGATGACTACTTGTCAGAATTACAAAATGTTTGACATCCTTTAGTCAATAATTAATTGATCACTGTGCTCCAGTGGTGTCATTAAACAAAACAAACTTTGTACCTATACTATACTCTGTAGCTGAGCAGCAGAAGTTAAAGTTTATTTTGTTTAACGACACCATTAGAACTAGTGCTGCAACGATAAACCGGTGTACCGGTATACCGCGATAATTGATCAGCTCGATACGAACAGCGGTACAGTTTTGCGTATCGCGATTTTTATACGCTATTTTTTTTCCTTATCTTATTTGTCTTGAAATAGGCAAACAAACAAACAAACAAACAAAAAACACATCATTTTATTAATTGGTGATGACAGGAAATGTAACAATCACGTCAAGAGTAGTCGGCTTACTTGTTGGCATACGAAGTGATAGGTCGGTTATACTTGGTTCTAACTTCTAAACAAAACGTGTTAAAAGTCCAATGAAAATAACCAGTTAACGACAATTACAAATAAATGTTTTGTTACTTACACATTATCATTCATTGTTCATTTACGTTGGAATACGACTACGGCTATCATCTTCAAAGAAATAAATCAACAAATGAGAATCACACTTCGCTGTTTTTCACTGAACTCGGAATACTTCGGTCGATCGTTCAAAATACCTCGGCTCTGTTTCGGTCGATCTGCTGAAACATTGCGACTCAATACGTACATTTCGGTGTCAAGCGAGCAGCAACGGAAAAGTCCGATAGTAAGGATTTCCGAATGTGACAATTTATAAATAGTTTGACACCGTCACACCAGTGTTCTAGTAGACTAGTATTGTGTTAAAAAATAAAAATATGACCTAAAACATTTAGCCTGACAACTGAAACTAATAAAGATCATTAAAACGTTATGCCTTCTGTTTTCATTATTAAAAAAAACAACCCCATAAATATTAAATTTAAATAATATCAACTGTATTGCAATACATATTGCAATACAGTTTCTTATATCGCAATACCGTTTTGACCGTATCGTTGCACCCCTAACTAGAACACATTGATTTATTAATCATCGGCTATTGGATGTCAAACGGTTGGTAATTCTGACATACACATGTGTATGTAGTGTTCAGAGGAAACCTGATACATTTTTCCTTCAGCAGCAAGAGATTTTTTATATGTACTTTTCCACAGACTGGACAGCATATACCACAGTCTTTTATATACCATTCATGGGCAACTGGTTCAGCCGCAAAAAGTGGGTCCACTCAGGGCTAGCTCTGGGAGATCAGAATCTTTTGTCAAATAATCTGTAAATAAACTTTAAAAATGGCAAAATCCCAGGTATTTTTTAATAAAATGTTCTAATGTGGTTCGACCAGGACTATGACACAAGCAAGGTGACAGGGCTTCATTTTTTATAAAATCCACTAGCCATGGGATCAGTGCTTTCAAAAATGTACTAGCCACGATTAAAAATTCACTAGCCCTACTTTACTTTAAGTTAATACAGTTTTACTAAATAGTAGTAATAATCAGATATGCCACCTAAAGAGGAATGTAAAGCTTAAAACCACAACAATGGGAGGTGGGGTGGGGGCAGGATATTCATATTTACAAAATAGACTTAACTGCAATATTGGACCGAAAAACAATTCCCTAGCCATCGGGCATGGCAATAATAGTTACTAGCCCAACATTGAATATCACTAGCCATGGGAGTGGGGCTACCATAATGTAGAAGCCCTGGGTGAGTGCTGACCAACCCATTGTAGGAGTTGTCCACCCTGATACCATGTTTCATTGCCCTTCTAATTCTATTTTTTATTTTCTTGGCACTCTTTTTTTATCAGTTGCAGGGCTCGAAATACCAGCCTGCAAAAAGCAGTATTTGGGTTTTTTTTTTTACCTAGCTGACAGATATATGTACGATCATCTCATCTTCTATTTAGCCCACACTAAGCTCATTATTCTGTTCTATTTTAATTTTAGAATGCTCTAAAATAAATCTCAGAGGTTCACATTTTCCACACTCTGTCGAAAACCCCCACTCACCCCATGCTGTCTTATTTCTAGCAGGCTGGTAGGTACTGGGTTCGGATCCCAGTCGAGGCATGGGATTTTTAAACCAGATACCGACTCCAAACCCTGAGTGAGTGCTCCACAAGGCTCAACAGGTACATGTGTAGGTGTAAACCACTTGCACCGACCAGTGATCCATAACTGGTTCAACAAAGGCCATGGTTTGTGTTATCCTGCCTGTGGGAAGCGCAGATAAAAGATCCCTTGCTGCTAATCGGAAAGAGTAGCCCATGGAGTGGCGACAGCGGGTTTCCTCTCAAAATCTGTGTGGTCCTTAACCATATGTCTGACGCCATATAACCGTAAATAAAATGTGTTGAGTGTGTCGTTAAATAAAACATTTCTTTCTTTCTACTTAAAAAAATTAACAAATGGCCATATTGTACTTCCTGTTTGGAGCCCAGTAACTGGTATGGTGTAATGCCATGGTGTTGGTAAACAAAACAAACTGTAACGTTTGTCAACACTCATCCACACAATGTCATATTCACGTACATGTGTGGTCAGTGTTTCATTTAGCTTTCCAGTTTTGACCAAAAACATAGATCAAACTACTTTTTATAAATATGTGTCCATATTTGAGCCAAGGATGCCTCAACCAGTTATCTCCCTTGATCCACTTAAGGTATCTCACCACTATTGATTATACATTGGTGACAATACAAACATAAAGCCAAGCGCTGACTAAATTACTAACAGTAGGTGCTATATACTACCTGACATGAAGAGAACAGCCTCTGTGACAGGTTTTTAGCAAATAAAATTGATACTTCGCCACCTGCAACTTCAATTATCAAGACTCCTTGAGACGGAGTAATGGAGGGGAGGCAACTCTCGTTAAAAGTATGTAACACAGGCACTGTAAACAATGTTCTTGCCTGTAGCTAAGCAGATATGCATCTGTCAGTTTGATATGCCAAGAGGCAATGTTACCCTTCCAATATTCCATAATCATACTGTCAAGTCTGTTCAGACACCAACATAATAAAATAAAGAAAAGAGGTACTCTTTTTCATAGAACTAAATGCATTACTTTTTGGCTGAAATAGCGGTATGATCCCTCAAAGCGAGGGCTAGCTCTATATATATATATATATATACACACACACACACACACACACACACACAAGGATTGGGCACAAGTTATCCAACTTACGAGGCCCTCTCCTAATTACAAACATTAAATGGTACAATAATGGCGACTGTGTAATTTTCATCAATCAA
The DNA here is from genome assembly GCF_016097555.1 of Gigantopelta aegis. Taxonomy (NCBI): domain Eukaryota; kingdom Metazoa; phylum Mollusca; class Gastropoda; order Neomphalida; family Peltospiridae; genus Gigantopelta; species Gigantopelta aegis. The sequence continues at coordinate 20,962,275 of NC_054713.1, read as the reverse complement.
TCAGTCAATTAAAGTAAACATTTGTGAAAAAGATTGAATAAACTGAAAGGACAGAAAAGGAAAAGAAATAGAAATAATCGATGGTTTAATAATATTCATTCTTAACATGCTAACCTGCATGCTAACCTGCTTTGTAGCATAACTTCATTTGCGCAATATTTATGACTAACTCTTTATTACGAGATATGCTCAACCATCTACATGTATTAAAAACAATAGAATATAATAGAATAGATGTTTAACAACACCCAAGCACGAAAAATGCATCAGCTATTGGGTGTCAAACTATGGTAAAGGCAAACGAGTATTAAAAATAATAATAAAAACAAAACAAAAAATTAGATATATAGACTGAGCTAAAAAGTCGCGGCTGGTATCCATAAACAAACCGCGCATTTTACATTGTTTCAATGATGTAAATTTAGACAAGTGGACTAACACACTACATTAGCCACACTGGTTTTTCCACTTAAGTTACCTTAAACGTATCGATAAGGATGGGAACCAGTTACACCGCTCGGCTGTTTTCAACTTCATAGTCGTTATGTTTTTGTTTGTTTTTTAAAATGTTTATGTAAAATCGAATGACATAAGAAATATTTTGTGTCAACCTTGATGCACACAGATTTTATTTAGGAGTATATTAGTCCTTGCTTAATGCATGGTCGATCTAGGATTGATCTCTTGTCAGTGGTCCCATTGGGCTATTTCTCGTTCAGTCCAGTGCACCGTGACTAGTATATCAAAAGCTGTGGTATGTGCCATCCTGCCTGTGTGATGGTGTTTATAAAATATCCCTTGCAACTAATGGGAAATTGTAGCAGGTTTCCTCGCTAAGACTATATGTCAGAATTACCAAATGTAGCCAAAGATTAATAAATCAATGTGCTCTAATGGTGTCGTTAAACAAAACTAAAACGTTCATGTAGATCCTCGAATAGGTAGTGTTTTCCTTTTGTTGGCTGATTACACATAGTAAATGATATTTTACAATGGATATGTCCAGATGGACTGTACTGTTATTGTCTTTTTCTTCTTCTTTTCAGTGTGCGCTTGGTATCTTTGGCAGCTCAGAAGTTTATATCTGATATAGCTAACGATGCCCTACAACATTGTAAGATGAGAGCGTCGGGGCAGAGTGCTAAGAAGCAAGGAAAGGTAAATGTAAGAAAGTATTTATCATTTCAATTTAATTTTGTCTTTACACATGTACAGTGGACTCTTGTCTAATCCAGATCTCTGCGTAAACCGGTCCATTTCTAAAGCCCCGTCCAGCTACCGTTTATCTCTTAGGTATAAATCTCTGCCTAATCCGTACTCGGTCTACTCCGGACTCCAGATCAAAAATCAAGAACGAAAGAACCATTTATGCATTAATTACCTCAGTCTACACCGGATTGGGATTTGACTGAACGACGGGCTGCTTAATTAGTTGAATAATGATTGTCACTTGCTGAGTAATCAAAACGCTGTCGCAAGATCAAATACAAAATGTAATCACACTCGTGTGAAGTTTACTCTTATTGCGGTAGGCCGTTAGATCTGGATTTTGTATTCAAATAATTTCGTATGTACGAATAAATAATGTTTTAGTAAATAAAATGAAATTTAACCAAGTACAAATATTAGAACGACCAGAAACGCATTTAATATGCAGCCACTAATATTTTATGCAGAAAAATATACTTGATATGTAATTACAATCGTTAAAAAGTCTCTGTTAGTGGATAAGATCTTAAAAATTGCAGCAAACTCAGGAATGTCCCTTTAGGTATATTTTTTATGTCTGTGAAATAATCGATTGCAAGTCTGGCTTGTATGACTGTTTCCCAACCATCCATGGGTTCAAATGTCATTGTTGATCGCGAGTTGTTGATCATTCAAGAACAATAACTCTGGATGAAAACTCTGCCTAAACCGGTCCTCTATGTAAACCGGACTATTTCGACGGTTCGAAGTGAGTCTGATTTAGACAGAGTCCACTGTATATGCATATGATAATTCAGCATGCCGTTCTTCGGCAGCACATTTTGGAAGTCCGCCTAGGAGGTTAAGGGTTAGTTGTTGTTAAAATGATACATTTGGGCAAGATCAAGCAAAATGCCATATTTGAGAAAATATAAATTATTTGTGAATTCAGTAAAAATAAAATTAAAGACATTAAACAACTTTAACTTATAAAACATACTTTACTTATTTAGCTAGATATTTTTACTTTTAAATATTATAAGTAATTAGTAGTAATTAATTAAAATATACTTGTGGTGTCCCTCCGTTACTTGTCCTTCTGTTACCGAAAAACATGTTTTTTTAATTTGTTTTATGTCAAAGCAAATAATTTTTTTTAATCCATACGATCCATTAATAGATTGGAAGTGTTAATAAGTTATAATTTAAAAAAATACTAATAATTATAAATATAAATTTAGTCATTGTAACCAATTAAAAACCTGTCCCTCTGTTACCGGTAATGGAGGGACACTTGTGCCATTGTATATTAAAACAGTTTGTGTGATAAAAGCAACCCCTTTCTCTTTGGCATTAACGGCTCCATTCAAAATTCCATAGCACCACCACCACCACCACCCGCCTGCTACCGATTCGATCGGGCTGCTGGTGCTTCCTTGCACTTGCCAGTGCAGGCGGTCCCTCCTCTCCCCTCCCCCCACTTTTCCTGTCATGGACGGGCGTGCGCTACAACAGCTTGTTCTGAATGTGCACGTAAAACCCTATGACCTGACCTGACCTGATAAAAGCAACTTGAAAAACATAATTTGTATATGTGAAACAATACTATTTATTGATATATAAATCCATTTGAACTCATTCAATGGGTCATATAAAAATGAAAATGCAATGCCACAAAATGGGTCCATCCGTTCCTTTTTCAATGTGTCCCCCCATTACCATGAATTTATTTTTATTAAAAATATAATTAATGATTGATGTATTTCAGATTTATATTATTGTTTTATACATATCTTAGCTTGATTTCTGTTATACTAGTTCCAATTGTGGATGCCTAACACAGCAGATACAACCAAAAAAAACCGGCAAGTAATTTTGTGTGAGGTGCATTTAATGTCCCTCCGTTACAGAAAATTAAAATCCATTTATGACATTTAAAATAGTTGGATTAAATATTTTTATGCAGCCATGTAAATGAACATATCACCTACAAAAGCAATCCAAAAGTAAGTTGCTATGACAAAAACTTAATTCAGTATGAACAATTTTATGTGTAAAAGTAGTTAAAATGTCCCTCCATTACTGCTTAATCTTGCCCATTTGTAATAATCACCTTTCTGTTTTAACCTGACTTCTGCAGGCAAGATACAGGTATCTCGTCACGCCAGTCAACATACTGTACACTGTATACAGTGCATTTCCTAATTCATATTTCCCGCCGTTTTGCACACGACACTCACCGGACACAATTATATAACTGGAAACAGAAGACAACTCAGTGTCCTGTATCTTTAGTTTTCCGTTTTACCTTCTTGGAATTTTGAATTGAAAAAGTGGTTTTCAGCAAGAATTTTCACTTGACAACAATGGCGGCATGTTGCAGTCATTTTCAGGGATCGATAGCTAATTGTGACAGCTAATTTGATAATAAATTTGATTGTTTTACCAACAATGAAAATCACCAAACATTGGGATATGAATCGTAGTTCTTTTCTTTTTTTTAATTTCTGGTCAGAAAACCAGCTGGCCACAAATGTCCGTAAGTAAATGCAATTTTTTGTGTGTGTGTAATTTTAATCAACATTAACTGATCTAAAATATCATTAAAAATTAGAAAAACCCACGAAAATAATACTTACCGATTCAAATATGCACTTTATTTTATGTATTTTTAAAACCTTTAAGTGAATATATATGTTAGTAAAAATTATAAACTTGTACCCACTCAACATGGTTTTTGTCAACAATTAATCCAGTAGTCTAAAGTTTAAAACATATACATGTATATGTATATATTTATCATATAATATCTTACATTGCAATCAAAGTATGTATGTTAGGCATAACTTTATTTTGATGTAAGGACATCCAAAATGATGTCATTCGAGTTTGACGTCATTTCCAAAAAAAAATACACCATGCTACATATTCTTACGTCATTTGAATATCTAGTAATTAAAGTTGCATGTACAATTTACAAAAACATGTATTAAGCTTGAGCTTATATGATAAAGAGATTATTACCCTCGTGTATTTCGGTATTGTCAATATCATAGATTAGGAATAAAAATAGTTTGATCTAAATGTAAAACATAATGTTAAAACTTTTAAAACAAAATGTGTCCAGAGGCTTGCATAATACAATTTTTATTCCTAATATATGATATTGACAATACCGAAAAACACTCTGGTAATAACCTCTATATATATATATATATATATATATATATATCTTTCAATCGAGTACTCAACCCTAAATCCCTCCCTCAGTACAGTGAAATTTGTCTTGTCATTCTTCAGGTGGCTTGATTCTGTCACCTTTTCTCTTGACTCTTACTTAGTAGAAAACTAATAAATATCCATTGCTACGGTAGTCTGTGTGTTGCTAGCAGGTTTTTTCTCCTGTTAGACACCAAAAAGGCACGGTGCTGATATGTCATGGTATAACAGTGTTCGAGATTAAAATTTTGGGGCAGTATCCCAGTTGGATACTAACATTTCAAAATCTGGCATCCCATCTGAGAATTTAGTATTATATGGTATCCCGGTGGGATACTGGTAGTTCTTGAAGTCTGGTATCCAAAATTAAATTCTTGTATCCCCGGGATATTGGGATACCGGGATACCGTTAATCTCGAACACTATATAAACATTCCTTGCCTTTCCATATTATCTTACTCATTTAAATTAACACCGTAGAAGTATTATTTCTGTTGTGCATTTACAAAGTAAAAAGACAAAGTATAAGTTTTCTTTTTCCAACTGAGTCACATTTTGTTTTAAAAGTTTTAACATTATGTTTTACATTTAGATCAAACTACATGCCCTAGTAGTTTCATCTATGGATGTTCTTCACAGTGTATGGACAATCTTTATTGTAGACGAGACATTTAATTTTTTGGAATGCTTGTGTTAATTATTCATAAGTTTAAAATATAATTTGTGTGATTCTGTTGCATTTCTTTCAGGACAAGAAACACACGCTGTCAATGGACGATCTTGCCCCAGCACTTGCAGAATATGGCATCAATATAAAGAAGCATCCATATTTTGTTTGAATCGGCATCATAATCGAAATAAGTCAAACCCTCATTTTTCACTGAACCTTGCAGTTTGGTACCCACAGTTGTTTTTTGTAGTTTTAACATCTTTGAAGGTGCTGCTGAATGATCTGGGGGCAGCAAACGTGGTACCCGTGAGCATTTAGAAATATTCAAGATGGCTGCCATAACACAATCGGCAATATCTGGGATATTTTATCACCATGCTCAAGGGTGCCAAGTTTGCATCCCTTGGATCCTCAATCAGTGACTTGCAAAAACCAAAAAGAACAATCGTGGATATCACACTGCAAGGTTTAGTGCCCTGGCAAACAGACTAAAACATCCGCTTTGTGTTTTAAAGAAGAGAAGAGAGAGAAAGCACTTGCAGCATACAGCATGAGGATGAAAAATCCATATTATTTTGTTGAACTCGTCGTTGTCATCGAAACATCAGTTCTGTGCTGTGAAGAAATAACTGTTGTCAGGCACAATTTAAGGTTTCATGTGGGTGGGCTCATTTGCTTTTATACGTTTCGTTTTAGTGGGTAGTTACAAGAAAGGTAGATAGTGATCAGGCCTGGTGCTAGCCCGAGTACTCTGTCATTCGAGAGCTAGACAGACGTTTGTACTCTACCTTTTATTACTATATATTAAAAAATATTAATTATGTTAAATATTTTATGCCATTAGACATTGTTATTATGCTTTAGATATATATATGATTATGAATATTGTCTGATGTCCGTCTTGTTTAGGAGAGCACTTATATAGGCTCTGCCGTTTGTGCAATCCTTTTGATTCTTTTTTTATCAATAAAATATCTCCCAAAAAAAAGAAAAAAAGACATTTGTACAGTTATGATCGCTCTCTCAGTAAGAGATTACCAAGTTTGACAATAAATACCGGTACCTTTACATTGATAATTTTTCAGTTTGCCAATAACCAATATTTTGCTTATTCACCACTAATACACACACTACAGGAAGAAACCCGTCAGCACCTACATATTTAACCGAAACATTATTGAAAGGTGGTGCTGTTGGGTTTCTTCATGTAGTGTGTGTATTAGTGGTCACTATGGAACATATTTGTTATCGGCGAACTCTAAAATGTATTTAGCGTCAAACTTAGAATTATTGTTGTGTTAGAGTGGGAATCTTTGTCTACCGTGTGGTAGTCTGCCATTCCATATCAGCAGAGTACTCTGGCTAGCCTGGTCCTTGTAAAACTGTTATTGTCTAGACTCAAGATGCTAATAGATTTTGAGACTTTAACGTCATGGCAACGCGATACAAATAGTATGTGTGTGATGTAATTAAACATTGAGTCCGGACTCTTAAAAGTTTTATTAGCACGGGCCCAGTTCATTTTCAAGAATACTTTGGGGCAGCACAGGGAGGGATCCATTTGTATGTAAAGGTGTGCATATCTCAAATGAGTATTCTTCCTAAATCTGTTTTTGATGTGCCAATGATTATTAAATCAATGTGCTCTAGTGGTGTTGTTTAACAAAACAAACTTTAACTTTCTGTATTTGATGTTGATCATGTTCATTGTCCTGTCAATGTATATACGTGTATGTTCATTATCAATTGATAACAAGGTTGTTAAAACACTAAATCATGTAGTCGATGTAAAGAATGAATAATAGAATGTATATATTGCTGCTTTTATCATTAAATCATTCATATTCATCAATGTGAAATAATATTTAATAACTTCAGCAACATCATATTACCGATGGAGGCAAATTTAGAGCTGTGTTTTACTAAATATGAAATTAAAATGTTATTTTAGAAGTTTTATAGCATAAATAGACTTCACTTCCTGTCTTTTAATATGTAAAGTATCAACCACATCTAGTTAATTGGTATTTGTGTCTGCAGAACCTTGACAAATACCGATTAACATACTCGGTTGATATTTTCCACATTAAAAACCACTCATGGTGAATACACTATATGGCAGATACAAGAAAATAGAAATTTATCAGTATTTTCATTGTATAGAACTGTAATTGACTGGGGCACTGATGACCAGTTCTAGATATTTACCTTGTGAATGTGTACCTGTAGTTAGGGTTGAACTAGTTTAGTACTACAGGGCTTCTAGAATTTTTATAAAATACACTAGCCATGGGATCAGTGATTTAAAAAATTTACTAGCCACAATTAAAAACTCACTAGCCCTACTTTACTTAAAGTTAATGCAGTTTTACTAAATAATAGTAATAATCAAATGCCACCTAAAGAGGGAGATAGAGCACAAAAACACTTAACATTGGGGGTTTGGGGTTGGGGCAGGATATTCATATTTACAAATTACTTAACTGCAAGATTTGACCAAAAAAATTCATTAGCCGTCGGGCATGACAATAGTAGATATTTACTAGCCCAACATTGAATATCACTAGCCACGGGAATGGGGCTACCATATTCTAGAAGCCCTGGGTTTACTGTCATTTGCACTGATCACTGGTGACCTGTTAAGTTTATATACTGAAGAAGTTGTTTTTCATTTGTTTTGTGAGTAAATTGATGTGCAACAGTTGTATGAAGTAGCATGAATTTCACATAAAGCGGTTTTGTGTGTCCTGGAAGAGACATGTAGGGATCATCATGACACTTTAGCAAGACTAATCTATCATATCTATACAATATATAGATACAATAATTTGACTTACGTTAATATATCATCTATTTTTAAAGAGAACCTGTTTTAGACACAGTGATACAAAGTTCGCTTAATACACGGTCGGTCTCTCGATCCATGTCTTGTTCTGTAAGAAGCACTCGTGATGTTTAAAATTGATTTCAATTCTTTCGAGCCGGGACGTAGCCCAGTGGTAGAGCGTTCGCTTGATGCACGGTCGGTTTGGGATCGATCCCTGTCGGTGGGACCATTGGGCTATTTTTTCGTTCAAGCTACGACTGGTATATCAAAGGACGTGGTATGTAGTATCCTGTCTATGGGATGGTGCATATAAAAGACCCCTTGCTACTAATGGAAAAACGTAGCGGGTTTACTCTCTAAGACTATATGTTACAATTACCAAATGTTTGACATCCAACAGCCGACGATTAATAAATCAATGTGCTCGCGCAATTTACCGCCCATGTGGAAATCATTTTGAGCGAGCACAGACGAGCGAGCGCAATTGCTCTTGTCAAACCATAGTGACTAGCTAACCTGTTTTTGTGCATAAAGTTAAATTATAACAGGACGATAGCAAGCGTTTACACTGAACGAAGATCATTGTAAACATTATTGTAGATCAATCATCAATATATAGTTGAAAGCTATGTTCTTTCAGACGGTGATATATATATATATATTCACATATTCACGGGAAACAGTTCCTGTGCACGTATTGCACATGGTATGATGTTTAACAGTAATGAAGGAACAGTGAAATCGTTTTCAAGAAATTATTTTTGGTCGTTTATAAAGATTATGAGAGGATTTACACAATTATGTTGATGTCATCATCTTTGTTAAATTTCAGTCATTTACAAACATTGCCATTAGTTTGAGCCCATTTTATATGGTGCACAGGGGAATTATTTTATTTTTTGTTTGCCTTTTTTCTGCGAGTATATTTAAATTATGTACAGTTGTATTTGTATATGGGTCGTTCTCAGAAAAAGTGGTCCACAAGTGTGACATGGAGGGTTAAAAAAAAAAATTTTTTACAAAGGGCCCATAAATATATAAGATTAAAACCATGGCCCTTCAAGAACATATTTTGAGAGAGAAAATGATAGTTGACCCAGTCACTTTTTTACTAGGGTTCATAGTATGTAGTGACTAGCGCAATATTACGGTTGTTACGTGGACACCAAACAGTATATACAAAAGAGCAACACTAATTGTGTAATAGAAATAAGTGAACCAATGTACTAGCTATTTCATAATGCATGTATGTGGATTAGAGGATCCTGTTCGATTCAGATCCTGCTTCCTTGGAGGTATTCGTTAATAGGTCTGAGTAACACCAGCGTTATTTCTTGTTGAGACAATATTTTCGCTTTTCTTTAAAAACACTGCCATTAATTTTAAAAGGTTCTCGTACAATACATGCGCTTTTTTTTTCTTTTTTTCTTTTGCTCGAAAATTGTTTTTCTTAATTTTCACGTCAACATGCAGCCATGTGGATTTTATTTCTGTATATAATATTATATTGTAATCACTACTTACAAATTTGTGCCGTATTTTTTCGAAATGTTAGAAGAACAAGAGTAAAATGTATCTAAATAGTAATTTTCATGCTAGGTGTAAGTGTTCTGATTTGTTACACATATTATTTGATCTGCATCTGCAAGGTACTTGACAAAAGAACAACAAAAGATTGCTCACCGCATCATGACATTGGGCCATGTCAGGTCGTAGACCTCCAGAACAGACTTTGTGGACGGTAGGATCTCGAGTTCCTCAGTCTAGTGTATTAGATCTAAACATGCAGCATTGTTGTTTTGTTTAAATTAATAAACTGTTTCAACATTACGTAGATTTGTGTTCTCATTATCTCGGTATTATGGGCCGTATTTTACTGAAACAATGTTTAAAATCCACCTGTGATGAAAACATGCTAAAATAATATTGTACTTGTTAAAAAAATATGCAAACTCTACTCATTCAGTTTAACGTATTTTCGTGCTTCTATCCAATTAATATTCAAGCACGCTATCCTGGGCACACGACGAGGTAATCCATTCATTTCAACGTATTTTCGCGCTTATATACAAATAAGGAAAACCTAGTGACCCTTAATTTTTACCGGCCTTGGCGGTGGTGTGGTTAAGCCATCGGACAGGCTGGTAAGTACTGGGTTCGCAGTCCGGTACCGGCTTCCAACCAGAACGCATTTTAACCGATTCGATGGGTAGGTAAGTTACAGACCACTTTGACACCCAGGACAGCATCACTAACCAATTGATAGCTGAGGTGAAATGAATGCCCAGGAATTAGATGAAGTATACGTATATCACAGGTCGAGTTGGGTTTTTTTTTTTTTTTTAAAACACCAGAACAACTATTTGATTCAGAAATTCTAGCAAGAAATGTGTACACTATCATGGCGTGTAACCCCCCCCCCCCCCCCCCCCCCCCCCCCCAAAAAAAAAAAAAAAAACCCACACACAACAAAAACAAACAAACAACAACAAACAAAATAAAAAAACAAAACAAACAGGAAAAACCCTGACAAAAACGAAAATATTTGTCTTAGTCCAAACGGTCCAATAACGATGAATAATAACTACATTGCCCTGTAGCAGCTTTCTTGTTAAAGCCCACTTTGATACTCCCATTTCTCGTTCCAGCCAGTGCACCGCGATTGTTAGCCTTTTTGCCTCGTGCGTCAACTATTAATGCCACATCACGATTCCACCTACAGGAGAGGGATCCACTTTCCTATGTCATGACTATATATTTTACCACCGAGAAAATAGAAATCTCTCAAATGGAAAAGATGACCTGCAAGTCACGAAAGCACCTTAATATAAATGTATTAAAAGGATACAAACCTAAAAAAAATATTGTGCTACACAATTGATTTATACTTTTGTACAGTTTTGGTTTGGTTCAATTATGAGAACGTAGTGGTGATGCGAGGTCGGTCTGGGATCGATTCCGTTTGGTGGGCCCACTGGGGGTACTTTCGTTCCAGCCAGTGCACCACGACTGGTATATCAAAGGCCGTGTTAGTTGCTGTCCTGTCTGTGGGATGGAGCATATAAAGATTCCCTTGCTATTAATGGGAAGATGTAGTGGTTTTCTTCTCTCAAGATTATATGTAACTATTACCATATGTTTGGCATCAATGTGCTTTAGTGGTGTCAAACAAAAACATACTTTGACTTTCAAATAGTTATTGTTTGACCCTTGGCAGTGGTTTTTATTATTATTGATTTTTTTTTTTTTAATTAAACCCCTTAATATTCATAAAAACTGAATACAGCGTCTTGTTGTGAATGTTTTTGGTGTGCACCACAATTGAGATGATAGTGTTCAAGTCATGATAGTGAATGACCGGCCTCGATGGCGTCGTGGTTAGGCCATCGGTCTACAGGCTGGTAGGTACTGGGTTCGGATCCCAGTCGAGGCATGGGATTTTTAATCCAGATATCGACTCCAAATCCTGAGTGAGTGCTCCGCAAAACTCAATGGGTAGGTGTAAACCATTTGCACCGACCAGTGATCCATAACTGGTTCAACAAAGGCTATGGTTTGTGCTATCCTGCCTGTGGGAAGCGCAAATAAAAGATCCCTTGCTGCTAATCGGAAGAGTACCCCATGTAATGGCGACAGCGGGTTTCCTCTCAAAATAAGTGGTCCTTAACCATATGTATGACGCCATATAACCGTAAATAACAAAATGTGTTGAGTGCGTCGTTAAATAAAACACTTCTTTCTTTCTTTTGATAGTGAATGACCGGCCTCGGTGGCGTCGTGGTTAGGCCATCGGTCTACAGGCTGGTAGGTACTGGGTTCGGATCCCAGTCGAGGCATGGGATTTTTAATCCAGATATCGACTCCAAATCCTGAGTGAGTGCTCCGCAAAACTTAATGGGTAGGTGTAAACCATTTGCACCGACCAGTGATCCATAACTGGTTCAACAAAGGCCATGGTTTGTGCTATCCTGCCTGTGGGAAGCGCAAATAAAAGATCCCTTGCTGCCTGTCATAAATGGGTAGCCTATTTGGCGACAGCGGGTTTCCTTTAAAAAAGAATGACCATATGTTTGACGTCTAATAGCCGATGATAAGATAAAAAAAATCAATGTGCTCTAGTGGCGTCGTTAAATAAAACAAACTTTTTGATAGTAAACAGGGCTTCTAGATTATGGTAGCCCCACTCCCACGGCTAGTGATATTCAATGTTGGGCTAGTAAATAACTACTATTGTTATGCCCAACGGCTAGTGAAAAAAATTGTCAAATATATCTGATTTTTACTACATTGTATTATTTAGTAAAATTGTATTAACTTAAAGTAAAGTAGGGCTAGTGAATTTTTAATTGTGGCTAGTAAATTTATAAAATCACTGATCCCATGGCTAGTGGATTTTATAAAAATTCTAGAAGCCCTGTAGTAAATGTCAATTTCTGAATGTTTCAATTTAACATTTAGAACAACATGTACTATCTACACAGAACATTGCAGTGGATGTCATCTGTTCATTTCTTCCATGATCTTGTTCTGTCGGACACTGGTGCATGGGGTAGACTTTGACGAAGGACACAGAAAGGAAAGGGATGTTCTACTTAACGACACACTCAACACATTTTATTTACGGTCATACGGCGTGAGATATAGTTAAAGGTTTTTTTTTATTTGTTTAACGACACCACTGTAGCACATTAATTTATTAATCATCAGCTGTTGGATGTCAAACATTTGGTAATTCAGATGTGGTCTTAGAGAGAAAACCTGCTATATTGTCCCATTAATAGCAAGAGATATTTTATATGCACCATCCCACTGAAAGGATAGCACATACCACGGCATTTGATATGCCTGTTGTGGTACACTGGCTGAAACGTGAAATAGCCTAATTGGCTCACTGACGGGTCTCGATCCTATATAGACCGAGCACATTACCACTGGGCTACGTCCCCGACCCACGCGCATATAGTTAAAAACGTAGATAATGGAAATCGCAGCCGCAACTTTGTGGTAAACCGATTAGCAGTAAGGGATCTTTTTTTATGCGTCATCCAATATGCAAGATAGCACATGCCATGACATTTTGTTAAACCTGTTTAGGAGTACTGGCTGGAATGTGAAATAGCCCAATGAGCCCACGACGGGATGCGATCTTAGACCGAATACGCATCGGGTGGGCGTTTTATTACTAGGGACAAGGGACAGTCTTTGCAGGGTACATAAATCTAGCTGCTAAAAGGAGAGCCATCGTACATACGGCTGGTAGGTTCAGGGTTCGCAGCCCGGTACCGGCTCCCACCCAGAGCGAGTTTTAACTACTCAATGGGTAAGTGTAAGACCATTACACTCTCTTCACTCTGACTAACCACTAACAACTAACCCACTGTTCTGGACAGACATCCCAGATAGCTGATGTGTGTGCCCAGGACAGCGTGTTTGAACCGTAATTGGATATAAACACGAAAATCAATCGAAGAGAGAAAGGAGAGGTGTAGGACAGTGTTAGAGTATCCTTTGATGTACCAAACGTTAAACACTGACTACTATTTAGAAATGTGTGATAGTGTGGAATTTATTTCATACCAGAATTCAAAGCGGTCTTACACGGACATTGCAGCAATTAATTGCAATTTTTAATACACGACTGTGTCGATGTTGGAAATCTTTGTACACGTGCTATTTAGAAATCAATGTTCGGACAGCGTATTCCAGGAGGAGCTGGGTCCAGTTGTGTCATGGATCGATCGCCAAAAGTACGATACCGTTTACGATCAATCACATTTTGTGGACGTATTCGGATCGTACATTAATCCGTGGTAAGCAGCATCTATTTGTGGCCAAAAAGATTACCAGTACTGTTGCACATTAAGGGGTTTAAATGTGTTGAGTGTGTCGCCAATTAAAACATCTTTGTCTTCCATTTAATGCAAAGAGAGAATATATGGAAGTAGCGAGATTCGTTTTTCAAAAAATAATGGGGTTTTTTCAGACGAAAGAATCTTGAATATTTTGTCCATACCCCCAACGGCAAGATCCCAAGAACCCATCTACAGACAGGATATTTTTCGTGTGGGGAGGGGGCAGTGGTATAGGAGGGGGTCACATAAGTCGTGCCCCCCCCCCCCCCCCCCCCAACAAACAATATGGGTTAGTCCCTGAATATAAAATCGGACCGAGTAGTTTTGCAGTAATGCTAATTATGAATAAACGTTGTAATCCTGATTCGGGCACTTTTGTTTAATTCGGGCTAAAATCAGCCAGCCCCCATACAAAAATGGGAGCCCGTACGCCTATGTTTGTCATTTACTACTGTACTTATACAAATGTAGTTCTGACCGGTGGGGTTGGGTGGAATTTGTTACATTCGAATGAACAATGTTTACTACCACAATCGTAGCTACAATTTATCCAACAATTTACTATAACAACATAAAGCAATTTGCTGTTCGATATTTGAAATCCCCGATGGACTACAGAGTAAACTAGTTGTTTCTGATTGGACAGGTCACGTGTTCGTCCTATATCATGTCAGCGGTCATGCATGATCACGTGACTGCAGGGCCTTATGGGACTGTCCCTTGGCTCGTGAACTACTGATCGCATTATAGGACAGAAACAATTCATTATTCGGTCTTCGTTTATGTCTGTACCCATACACAAGCTTAAGGTCACTTTCGGTTATTACGAAATCAATCAAAACATGGGTCTAATGTTGAAAAGGGATGGCATACGGTTTCCGAACGATCATGTTACGTCTGCGCACACGGTGTGGACAGAAAAGGAAACTTGCTTGTTGAGTCCAACCAACAGACTCACGAATATAACCCAACACTAAAACTATTTCACGCATTTTACATGTAGAACGCTTTTTATATATTATGTACCAGAAAAAAAGTATTTCAGTGACTAAAAAGACAGACCAAATGAAATTGTAGCTAGACACATCGCATTGATTGAATAAATATACAGGTTTACGCCAAAGAAAGAAAGAGCACTAGAAAACCAAATTCTGGCTGACTGAAACATTTCAGAATATGGCAGAATATTATGGGGTTCAAGATCTTCGTCTGAGAAATGTTACAAAATGCAAATTCAATTCAATATATGAACGAAGAGAGCGGATAAAGTAAGGATGACTGAAAATAACGACTACGTCTACTTGAATAACTACCATGGACAATATAATGCAACAGTACACCTTCCATTCTTGACCATTACGTTCCTTTAATTGGCATACGAAGAAAATATGTGAACAAAGAAGGAACACAGCATTAAAGAAGCAGTAACAAAAGGACAAAATAATGAGACATATTAATTCTGCCACAGAGATTCACTTTCGACATTAGCTATGAACCAAGTCAGTGAGTTAATGGAGTCTTTTGTTTGAATATGTATTAGTCAACGTTAAAGGTGTGGCTGGTGC
>NC_054713.1:20919444-20939254 GCF_016097555.1 Gigantopelta aegis | reverse complement strand
GGGGAAAAGTATCGAGTTTCCTCTCTAATACTATGCCAGAATTACCAAATGTTTGATATCCAATAGCCAATGATTAATAAATCAATGTGTTCTAGTGTTGTCGTTAAACAGAACGTGTTTTTTTTTAGATTAACATATTTTAACGTTTAAAATATTCTAAAAAGTCCGAAAGAAAGTACTTTTATTAATTTGCTCAAATTACATACCTTCAGATATTATTACATATAAATCTCCCAAAACGAAATGTAACTATATTAACTAAGAAAGTAATATAAAAAGTGAATTACTCTCAGCTTCGTAACTAGTTCGTGACCTAATTCAGTAAACTGATACAACTTTGCGATCACGCAGAGCGATGCTAAAATATTTGTAAGGACTATGCGATGACGGTATAGCCTATTTCACAAGAGTGTCTGTAGCACATTAATTAATTAATTATCGTCTCTTGGATGTCAAACCTTTGGTAATTCTGTCAACATTTTTTCTAATGCAGCAAGAGATATTTTATATGCACTTTCCCACAGACAGAAAAGCACATACCACGGCCTTTGACTAGCTGTGTTGCACTGGTTGGAACGAGAAAAAATCCAATCAGTTGAATGGATCTACCTAGGTGGTTCGATCCTGCGACGAACGCACCTCAAGGGAGCACTCAACCGACTGAGCTAAATCCCGCCCCTATTTCACAAAGGCCTCGCAATCTCATACTCGCATACTCCTACAAAGGTCAGGAGGCATTGCTGGCCCTCATTTGAGAGGAATGTGCTGTGGCTATATTGAACAATACATCGTCTTGTTACGTGTGGACCGGCCTCGGTGGCGTCGTGGCAGGCCATCGGTCTACAGGCTGGCAGGTACTGGGTTCGGATCCCAGTCGAGGCATGGGATTTTTAATCCAGATACCGACTCCAAACCCTGAGTGAGTGCTCCGCAAGGCTCAGTGGGTAGGTGTAAACCACTTGCACCGACCAGTGATCCATAACTGGTTCAACAAAGGCCATGGTTTGTGCTATCCTGCCTGTGGGAAGCGCAAATAAAAGATCCCTTGCTGCCAATCGGAAGAGTAGCCCATGTAGTGGCGACAGCGGGTTTCCTCTCAAAATCTGTGTGGTCCTTAACCATATGTCTGACGCCATATAACCGTAAATAAAATGTGTTAAGTGCGTCGTTAAATAAAACATTTCTTTCTTTCTTTCTGTTACGTGTGGCTTAGGGGCTGGAGCAAATAATCAAATTAGGGCAAAAACGATAGAACTTTTCGGCCAAAATGAGCTAGCCTGAAAACGTTTCACCATGCTTTTCCATCATTCTACCCCCAATATTAGTTGTACTAATCCACATAAAAATTGTAGTGTTTCGTTTGTTACCATAATATATATAGTTTGATAATAATGCTAAAATGAACAAATGTTGTTATCCAAATTTAGGCATTACCCCTCCCCCCCCCCCCCATCTTTCTCTCTCTCTCGCTCTCTCTCTCTCTCTCTCTCTCTCTCTCTCTCTCTCTCTCTCTCTCTCTCTCTCTCTCTCTCTCTCTCTCTCTCTCTCTCTCTCTCTCTCTTCTCAATCAATCTCCCTATCACAATATATATATATATATATATATATATATTATATATATATATATATATATATATATATATATTTATCTCTCTCACACAACCTTCTTTTCCATTCTATTAACGACGAACATAAATATTTAAAATACGCCCAGTCGTAAAGCGTTTTCTCGATGTGCGGTCGGTCTGGGATCGATCCCCGACGGTGGGCCCATTAGCCTATTTCTCGTTCCAGCCAGTGCACCATGACTGGCATATCAAAGGCCGTAGTATGTACTATCCTGTCTGTGGGATGGTGCTTATAAAAGATCCCTTGCTGCTAATCGAAAAGAATAGCCCATGAAGCAGGTATCCTCTCTCAATGTCTGTATGGTCCTTAACCATATGTCTGACGCCACATAACCGTAAACAAAATGTGTTGAGTGCATCGTTATATAAAACATTTCCTTCCTTCTTAAAGCAACCATCTTCAGGTTAGTTTATAATGTTGTACAATATGCCACATGTGCATGATAAATTAATGGTTGATTTTGTTTGTTGTTTTTCTAATGATTAAGCACCCTAGTGTAAAATGTACCACCTCCACAATTGCCCCTGTCCTGTAAAGTTAAAATTTGTTTAGCACTAGCACATTGATTTATTAATATTTAGCTATAGGATGTAAAACATTTGATTTTTTCTGACAGCACATACCATTATTTTTGAAATGCCAGTCAAAGTCACTGTTAGAATGACCCCCCCCCCCCACCCTAATCAGAGAATGGGTCCACCGAAGGGGTTCGATCCTTCGATCAAAGTATCTCTGGTGGCTGTTCTAACGAGTGAGCTTGATCCCCCACAGTGCTGTTATCTCATCTATAGGCAATGTCTTCTGCTATTTGCATGTTGTGTACATACTATTGTCTTGTTCAATTATTTAGAGCCAAACGTGTTATGTATTTTTTTGTTGTTGTTGCTAATATTACATTTAATTCCTATTCAGTATGTTGTTCTTTACATACTCACGAAAACAAACCCAAACCCTAACAAATTTCATATATAATCCTTCATAAAAAATATTGTATTTCTTACATATCTTAAGGAAACTGTTTAAAAATAAATTTAAACGCCTTTTCCAACTAAAACCTATTTACGCCCCTAGAGCTTAGAGTTAACTTGTGCGTCACAGACAAGTTACAGGGCCACCAACTTTCAGGAATTTTTAACCCATATCCGGAATTCCGGAATTAATGCCAAATATTCGGATTTTTTTCCACATTCGCTGTCATTATTTTTTGGAAGCAGCCATTTCTGAATATATTTTTAATTTTGTATATTTTTAAATCCCGAGTTTATTAAACCGAGTTTATTCTTATTGATATCTCTTTAATTGGCTGTTATTTCCTACAGTCCCCAACTATATATGTATATGTATATGTATACATGTATACATGTATACATACATACATACATACATACATACATACATACATACATACACAGTGTTCTAGCTAGGATTTTGATGGGGAAGGGCGCTAATTTAATTGTAGGGCATTTTTAACGCGAAAATCTTATTTTTTAGGCAAGTGCTGGATATGATCGAATTTTTTACATTCATAAATATCATATATATAGAAATATCTATGCTGGTTTTAATTTACAAAACGTTTTTGAAGGGAGTGGGGACAATCAATTTCTAAACCCAAATTTATTATTCTTAAATTTGGATGTTTGATGAAACAGTACATTCATCGCCGTATGCAATATTATTGTACTAATGTACTAAATATAGACACTATTAAAAAAATCTTGTTCCAGCCAGTGCAACACGACTGGTATGTGCCGTGGTATGTGCTATCCTGTCTGTGGGATGGTGTATATAAACGATCCCTTGCTACTAAAGGAAAAAAGTAACAGGTTTTTTCTCTAAGACTAAATTTCAAAATTACCAAATGTTTGACATCCAGTAGCCGATTATTAATAAATCAATATGCTCTAGTGGTGTCGTTAAATATAATCAAACTTTAACTATTAAAATGTTTTACAAAAGGTTGGAT
This sequence comes from Gigantopelta aegis, assembly GCF_016097555.1. NCBI lineage: Eukaryota > Metazoa > Mollusca > Gastropoda > Neomphalida > Peltospiridae > Gigantopelta > Gigantopelta aegis. Next base: position 20,935,659 of record NC_054713.1, on the reverse strand, counting down.
CACCTAAAAAATCCTCTTTTTTTTCTATTATATATAGTATTTATACCATTTAATATCATACCCAAATGTAATTTAAAGTAAAAAAAATTAAATAATTAAAAGAAATCAAGAAATGAAAAAAAGAAAAGAGAATGATTAGAAATAAATAAAAAGAAATAAAGAAATAAAAGAACAAACAAATTAAAAACTGACATAAGGATATATTTGTAACAAGTTGCTCACTGCATTTAAAAACAGCTATTATTGCATGTCAAGGTCTAGATAGATTTCATTAAATAGCTTTTGCAGACATGCTTTTAACAAAACACAGTTATGCCTACATAGACCAAATAACCAGTGTTGCTAGTTTACTCTGTGCCATATTATAAAGATGCAATCAATGTGTCATTGATAAGGACTACTTACATCATTAAAACTATATGCATCTTGGTCTGGGTATTTGCAAAGGCAAAAATTACTTTAAAAAATTTACTTATCAAAATAAATTTCGCATTTGACGTTCTTCATGATGGTCTACTTTCAACTGAGTGTTTGCTAGGTGGTGTGTGGTTATGTGCGTGACGGTGTGAGGATTACTTCGCATTCAAGCTTTGTAAGACTGCCTGTCCGCTCGTCTGCAGTCATATCGACTAACAATAGAAAAAACCCCCAACACATACCACGTCACAACTGGCCAAACAATGTATTGTCAAACGTTTTTTAGTTGGGAATTCAGACTCATAACAACACTGTACACGCTTTGAGAGGAAAGGCAACAGACACGGCAGGGCGGCACAAAACGGGGGTAGGGCGCAACGCCCCTCTATTTATTGCTAGCTACATACATTACATACATACATACATACATACATCAATACATACATCAATACATACATACATACATACATACATACATACATATATATCTGTTACACTAATTATTACATGAAATGTAAGCTATCATACCAGTTATAACAGTTATATTTATTACACTAATTAAACCACGAAATGTAAGCTATCAGAGTAAACTGCACTATATCTGTAGTGTTGAGATACTGACTGAATTAATATTATTAATTCAACAGTTAAGATAAGTTAATACGTTTAATGGTTTTTAATACACAGTAATGTAACGAAACAAAATTAATACAGGGCCAGTAACTATATTCAGCATTTTCCTTTAAAAGTTTTCATTCGTTTTAAAGTGTCTACGTTTTGACATGTTCTAAAACAAATGTACTTCATTTTAATGATTTAAACAGCAATTTAGAGAGAATAAAATGACAAATATATTTACAATCAGCGGTAATGATTCTTAGCAAAATGCGCATTTTCGTAGGTTTTACAAAAATACACACACACAAAAAACCCAACTCATCGTGTGCAAAATGTTTGCATATAAAATGGGTCAGATGTTTCTGAAACAATGTTTAGAAGTTATTTGTGATTAAAACTTACTGAAATAATATGACATTAGCAAATAATTACCACATTTCTACTGGCCCTTAATTCGTTTTGTTGAGTACATTTTGAATATGCAAGTAATACTTCTAAAGGTAATTGTGTTGAAACCAAAATCTATTGATTGATATACTTTAAATTGCACAGATATGCACTGGCGTATCCGGGTAGCCAGGGATTTGGAACAAGTGGACCCTGCCTTCTCAAATATACCTCTTTTTTCACAATAACAACTTTTATAATGTATGTCTCCCCACATCTTCATAAATCAAGGCTAATATTCGTTCCTCGTATTTAGCCTTGATACATGTAGTCAAGATTACTGATATCCACTACTAGCGCCCTCTATTGGAAGAAAATTTGTAACACCGATTATGTCCCTTACACGATGACATCGCTGACCAATCACAGCATCGGTAATATGTGACAATCTTGAAAGCAATATAAAAAATTAACCGCCGGACGCTGACGCTGCCATCTTTGTTTACAATAACAAGGGAATCTATAAGGAGCGTTGCGATTCGTTGCAATCAGATCTCATCGCATCCAATGAATACGAGGAACGAATATTAGCCTTGATTTATGAAGATGGTCTCCCCATAGCATGTGTAAAAGCATTGCCCTCTATCATAGGCCCCTGCGAAGCTTCATATATTCGATTCGATTCGAAATCGTCGCGAAGCTTCGATTCGATTTTTGTGTATTCGGAATTTTGAATATTGCAATGCACGGACAATTGGACAAAGAGGGACAAACTATCTGGCCAACCGTTAACATTAATAAACAATAAACAATGTGGAAGACAAAGCAGGAAATGCACATTTTAACATGAAATTCGTATTAGTAACCTATTAACCAAATAATACTCTTATCATACGTATTTTTTAGTTTGCTTCATGCCAAGAGATCGGCATATCTCATGTTAGTTCAACTGTTCAACCTATGTTCTACTTTATTGCCCCGTGTAAAAAGAGCTGAGAGATATTTTATTTAATCAGTGCTTGGAATTATGGGATGGTTTTATAACTGCTACAGATGCTGAAAAGTTATCATACATTTTATCCAACCATACCGTATGTAGATTAACAACCAAAACCTGCAAATTAATTTTAGAAAAAATGAGACATGCTTTATACGTTAATTGAATGGGTTTAGATATTTTATTAATATAACCGAAAGAGTTTTAAATAAGATACTATAATTATATTTGTTACTTGATTGAATATTAACAGGGGATGATAATATTTTATTAAATGTCTTAAATGTGTTTTAGTTTTATATTATTTTAATTTATATTATTTTGATATATAGACAATTGGACTGAATATAATAGCATGTTTTATTTTCGTGTTAGATATTTTTAATATGTTTTTAATGTAATATTTGTATATTTTATATGTCGATTCTTTATAGTCTCTTGTAACTCCATATGGAGTGGCTCAGTGCTATTTTATATATTATTGTTTTATTGATGTATGTTTTTAAAACTGAGGTGAGATTTTAATAAACAATTTGTCTGTCTGTCTGTGTACACATTAGTACTGGTTTTCTGTTTAGGGCGCTTTATTATTTAAACTTCAACCTTGTGTAATCATGTTAATCATCGTACGTACACTCAATGCAGTGGGTATTTATATTGTCTTTCTAATTTCCTTCACTGAGCTGAATATTCCTTCGTGATACACTTGATTATTCTCCAAGGTATTCGAGATTCGATTCGAACATTTTCGAATATTCGATTCGAAATTCGATTCGACCGGAAAATTGCACCCCAATATAAAATCCTGGCTACCCCAATATATGTGCACCGCCTCCAAGGAGTGTTCAAGATCCGTTGCTAACAAAGGCGTGATTTACCAAACTTCCAAGACTTGGTATCCACTCGAAGCCAATCAGCTGCCAGTGTTGGTCGTGCCAACCACCAATCACTGGAGTCAACAGGGTCAGTTGACCAAGTTTCCGGGATTTAAAAAAAAAATCCGAAATTTTTGTCCCGTATTCAGAACTCCGAAACTGATTCCAAATATCCAGAAATGATGCTAAATAACCCGAATTTGTTTTCAAATTCATTGTAATTTTTAAAAGTTGTGATTTAAAAACAAATAATGTGTTTTCCTCTTTTTGGGGGGTGGGGGTGGGTGGGGATGGTGGAGCGGTGAGTACTGCATTCTCGGAATCAAAATGAACTCGACGTTTTATCTTCAGAGTTGTGTGCCATTACTAAAGTGTGTGTCTATTGGCTGTATTTGTCATCAACCGACCAATGAAAATGTTTCTGGTAATGACGTAAACTGAAGCCATATGGCATATATTTAAAGAAAAAAAATAATATGATTGTTTTATTCTCTGGTAGTTTATACATCTATTTTTAAAATATATTTTTAAATAACATAGAATTAAGTTCTTACAGGGCAAACATTGGTTCTATGTCGATTCATGCATTTTCGCCATGGTGGGTTAAAACCCGAATATGAGAGGAACACTTCAGACGAGTCGAGTGCAAGACAATCCGGCGTCATGTTGCATTGTTGGTATTTGCCAACTGGAAATATAATAAATAACTACTATAGCATTTGTTAAATTGATGTTACTGGTTAAAATTCAGTTGTTGGTGTTTATGCAGGCACAATATTATTTTACTAATAATTATAGTACGGTTATATTTATAGATATTTCGTACAAATTTAGGGGAAAATTCCATTTTGGGTTTTTTGTTTAATAGCTTGATGGGATTCCCATTTTTATGTACATGGTGTTCCACGGCTACGATATTTTATAATTGCCCCTCAACCTAAATATTGGATTTTGCATATTCTGAAATAAAATAGTTTAATTGTATATCGTGGTTATAACTATTTTATATAATATTAAAAACCTTTATTGATTTCTATTTTTAAAAAATATATGTATATATAGTTTTCGTTTATGATCTAGGGAAACTCATTTAAAAATGTGATATAAACATTTGACTGGATGTTCATTATGTTTTATTAGTTTTCCATTCTGACCATACAGTGTATATGCAGGGTATATGCCCTATATAACATTTCCTTTTAATTATATTAGAGAATGTTGGTATTTAACTCACATGGAATATTATAACAACATACACCGACTGATCCATGAAACAAAAATAGTCCTATTTATATAAATATATATGTATTTTAGTCATTTATTACAAATATTTCGAAGCAGTCGGAAATAGTTTGCTGTTACGTGGTCTCCACAACAGTACTTCGACAGTCGAGGGAAGAGTTTAGTAGTATAACACAAAATACACGTAGCTTTGGCGTAAACCAAACGTAAAGCTAGAGGAACACGACTGTAACTCGAAAGACTTATACATTTACGACAAGGGGATTGTTTCCACCAGTGAGATTCATAGAAAATGCTTGTAACACGTACTGACAACAGACGGGTTGATGGTAGTCCAGTGGTAGAGTGGTCGCTTGAGGAGCGATGTGTTGACGCATAATCGATCGTCCACGGTGTACTTTAATGTTTTCTTCCCACTTAGTGACCCGCAACTGACATGTCAAAGACTGTGGTATATACTGCAATATCTATGAGAAAGTACATATAAAAATTGCGTGCTTACGTTTGAAAAGAGTAGCCGGCCCAGTGGGTCCCCCTCGCTCTCTCTCCCTCCTCATCTCGCGCCCCAAAGTGTCGAAATAACCATGTTGGACATCAAATAATAGTAGTTTATCAAATGTGCTGAGGTGTCGTTAAATAAATTACAAATCACATAGTTAACTTAAGACTATAATTACAGATGCAGAGGCATACATCAATTGCGATCAATGCATCATCTTCCAATATCGCAAACAAATCATATAATAATCTAGTTAACATAAGGGTTAGCAGACCAACATTGAGGACATAAATTACCGTCTAGACATAAAGGTCATTTTAAGGGCATTACAAACAGTAATTCTAAGGACTTTCAACAATACTCCCATAGGGTGCCTCCCACCAATCGACATTGCCTTTCCTCGAACACTCTCAAAATGGTACCCCAAGGACAAAGTCCGTCTAAGGACTAACAGAGGGCACCTATGGGAGTCAAACCACCACAGCCTCCATGAAGGCAAGGTTCCAGCAACGAGCTAGCATTCAACCAATCATGTGTCCAAATTACCTTTACGAAATTACGCAACAGTTTCTGTTTCACTATAATCCCATAGGATATTTATAAATTAAATAGCATCAAAACCACCAACCTCGCCCGCTTCCGACACCGGTTGGGCTGATAGTACTCCCTTGTACATACCAGCGCAGGCGATCCCCTTTCCCATCCACCGCCAACACTTTGCTGTCCTGAACGGAGGAGTAGGCGAGAGCCGACACCTACGCCCATGACAGGCGTGTGCTAAAACATCTTTTTTTCTGAATGTACACGTTAATTCCTATTACCTAACCTGATTAGGGTTAGAATCATACCACCCTTCGCCTGTTTAATCACATTAATGTTACGGCGATGCTACAACTGATCTTGGGTAGAACTACATTTTGTCGTAAAACGGGAAATTTACGCCTGTCTTAGGTGGGGAGTAAAATTACAAGTGGTTCGTGTTACCCTCCTAACGTGTTGGTATTGCTTTCAGACTACCGTAAGGTTAGTAGGCCATTCCGGCTGTTTCGAGTAACAAACCCCTGCCCACAACCTCCCGCTTTCAACACCTATTAAATTAAGTGCTTAGCATCGTGACGCGTTGCCGGGAGTTTCTGAAATTCATTGTTTGTCACGCATTTCTCAACGTGATTCTGAGTTACTTTACTTCATTTTTGTTCAGAAGGTTGACATCCGGAACCTAGCCCAAATAAACTTATTTTTATTTTCTAACATATAATATTTTTCAACAAAAAAAGAAATACTAAAAATTTGTGGCGGCAATTAGAAAGCGCCTCTTGCAAAATTGATCTGCGACGGGTAGTTACTCGTGAGTCGTAACGTGATCAGACTTTCGGGGACTGAAATTATTCAGAGTTAAAATATACCTGCAATGTTAAACCATTGAAAATCTGTCCAATATCTATCAGTAATGGATTTAAAAAAACAAAAAAAATACAACTAGTTTATTACCCCCTCCACAACCATGAACGTTAAAATTTATACTTACATATTTGATATATAATATATTTTATTGGTGTATTTTAAGTAAGGGAATATCCTCGTAACTCTTCATTCCTAGCGGGTGTCGTCTCCATTATTTTTCAGGAATAGAGAGTTACTCGGACATTCTCCAATATTTAAGTAAAATCAGTTTGGGCTATTATGTACATTGTGGTGGGATGAGAGGTCGGGATGGAGGATGGCAGTGCGCAGGCTGGTTATTGTCTGAAGTTAGAGGTTTTTAAACATATTATCCTGTATTACTTGCTCACAATGCAAATTCGTATTATATTTTGCATCATCGAATCAACAACAATATCTTTGTTTCATCAAATGCCACATTTCCTGTGAAGTTTGGTAAGAAAAGGGCTGAATTTTAATCATTTGAGGTGTTGATTTTCCTACCCGTGTCATGTTCATTAAATCATTGTATATATCCACCTCATGTATAATGTACATGATCTGAGCAAATAATAATAAAAACCCAGAAGAAAGTTTGTTTTATTTAACGACACCACTAAAGCACATTGACTACTTAGTAATTAATCATGGCTATTGGATGTCAAACATTTGTCAATTCTGACTCGTAGTCATCAGAGGAAACCCGCTACATTTTTTTCCCATTAGCAAAAAGGGATCTTTTATAAGCACTTTCCCACAGACAGGAAAGATCATACCACGGCCTTGGTTGGAACAAGAAAAAAACACCAATCAGTTGAATAAATATACCAAGGAGAACGAATAAAGAATATTATTTAAACGAAAATGTTCGAATCTCATTAATAACCGATAACAACGTTTATTCACATTTATATTGCTACCAACAAACTATATAGAGTTGCAAACGAATGTCGCAAAAGTTACAACTAATGAGTATTAAATAACAAAATAGTAATGTGGAACCACAAGCATAGTCCACTTGTATGTTGGTCTTAGAAAAGATGTCTTTTCGCTTAGGAACGCACGTTCAGCCACCACTACCCCTCCGCACAAAAAAGAAAAACACAAAACAAAACAAAACAAAAAACAACAAAACATCCCCCCAAAACAACAACAAAACAACACCCCTCCCCCCCGCTCCCCCCCCCAAAAAAAACAACCCAACAAAAATTAAAAAACAACAACAAACAAACAAAAAAACCCAAACAAACAACCCAACAAAAAAACCCAAACAAACAACCCGCATTAATGTACAATGCACTGCTGTGGGACAGTGTTCTACACAAATATTCATTTCCATGCAGCGGTGGAAGCAAGTGAACATTTGAGAAGCTGACTGACAGCGATGCGCTTTAACTTTTAGGGAGGGAGGGGGTACGGCGGGGGCATCATCACCTAGATAAGAAAAGAAGAAAACGTGATGTCCTAAAATGCATTTTCTACATCTACAAGTACAATTCGTCATGGCAATTGCCGTTAAATGCAACACTTTTACATGTATTTTTCATTATGTGTAAGTTGTATACATGCATGTATACACTGAATATATAAGTACAAGGCATATATACCTTCTGGGTTGCTGGCATCTCTTCTCTGAAGTAGAAAGGGGGCTTGAGATAATATATTTTAAAACGAAAAAGTCAGAAGCCTCCTTTAAAAGTCATATATCCTCTTTAATTAAAATGTTCGCCTGTCCAGACTACATCAGGGAAATCTGACGACAAAAATAAAATACGCACATGAAACCACTAGCAAAACTAGAGTTGAAGCTGTAACTAAAATAATATACTTAAGTCTACGCCATAGTGGTTACGTGTTTAGCAATCATTGCTGTTAGGAACGCAGCGATGTCTTAAATATATTGGTTTCCGTTTCCGGTTTCCTGGCGCGCAATCAGGTCCTTAGGGTCATTATCCGGACATATATCATTCCCTCCTAAATGAATTATAACCAGAGATGGCTTATAATTCAACAACGCCTGTATCATATCCTCCGGTACGCGATCTGATCGCATACCCCCCCCCCCCCCCCCCCGCCACAACAACTGGAAACACCCCACCCCCTCTCAGCACCAAGTGGATTATCAAACTAAATCCCCTCCCAGCAGAAGCGACCACATTGAACACGCGCAGAAGGGATAACCCACACTTGAACCTGAGGGAGGCGACCACTTGGTCAAATGGGTATGTCTTAATAGCTGCTTCAATCAGCAATACTGACCAGCGCATATTCGTTCAAGGGCGCCATTACCAGCTCACGCCCTATGAACGTAAGCCCAGTAAATGTTTCCACTGTCAGCAGTGGGGACATAGTGCGGCTAAGTGTCGCCATCACAGAGAACTTCCCACCTGTCACAGGTGTGGACAGAAACATGAAAGATCATCACGCAACTCGCCCTGTACCAGACCTGTGCAATGCCCTAACTGCCTTAGCCGGCACATGGCTCACGACACCAGATGCCACCACTACCAGAAGGCGCTTCGCAAATTAAACAGAACTAGCGAACAAAGAAATAAACCAGGCAACCAAAAAACTTTTAGCGTTAAGTCGGTTCCTACAGGTAATCAAAACTGCTCCTATGCAGAAAAACTAAAAACCAACTCACCGTCAGAAGTTAGTGAACTCAAATCCATCATTCAAACTCTAGTACAGGAGATATCAACATTTAAAGCTAGCCTAATTACCCCCAAAAATTAACCTAATTAAATCTAAAAATAACTAAAAACGTAAAAAACATCGGGCCAGCGTCATGGGAGACAAGTCTCCATACGCCCCCGCTAATAATCCAAACATAGAAAATAAGGGCCTTATCGTTCTCCAATGGAACGCTAAAGGCCTCCATTCAATGGGACATGGTGCCGAACTCATTCAACTCATTAGCACTAGCAACATCAAGCCAGATATAATATGCCTGCAAGAAACTTGGCTAGGAATCGGCACTAAAGATAAAAATAAATAAAAAAAAGTATTTAAAATTCCAGGATATACAAGTTATTATAAAAATAGAGAAAATAGTACCAGAGGTGGAATAGCCACTCTAATTAAAAATACCATACCGCATACCCAAATTAAATATGATTCTATTAATAAAAACTTAGAAGTCCTAGGACTTACTATACAAAACGATAAAATGCCTATTGATATCATCAATGTTTATAGCCCACCGGGAACAGCCCATAATCAACTAACGTTAAGCAATTACAATAAACTCATAAATTCTTAATAACTTAATTCTTGTAGGAGATTTTAATTGTCATAGCACACTGTAGGGAGGTCTGCACTCCGACGCACAGGGAGACATACTAGAGGAATTCATCAATACACACAATCTAGTATGTCTCAACGATGGCAGTACTACTTTTATACATGACTATCTGGGCACATCCGCCATCGACCTAACTATCACCTCTAACAATATAGGTGCAAACGCCCAATGGGAGGTGTTAGAAGCTCTCAATAGCGACCACCTCCCCATTCTAACCAGCTATAAATGTAATACTACTTATACAGAAGAAGAAAAATATATACCTAAATTTAAATTTAATAAAGCTAACTGGGCTGGCTTTACAAGCGACTGTAGCAAAATTAAGTTAGAAAATAGCCTAAACATTGACGACGTCACTAATAAACTTACTAATAAAATAATAGAAATAGCTGAAAACAATATTCCTAAAACTAAACCCTTCAATACAAATAGACCAGTTAACTGGTGGACGGACGAAATTAAATCCAAATGCAGCTTTAGGAACAGGATGCGTAAACTTTATAAAAAAAACCCCAGGGAAACAAGACTATCACACTAAATATAAAATAGCCAAAAACGAAGTAGGTAAGCTTATCATCAATGCTAAACAAGCCAGCTGGCATAAATTTTGCGGTGAAATTAACAATAGAACATCTATTAGAGAAATGTGGAAAAAAATTAAGGCTAGTCATAAAAAAACATAAAACAGCAACTACTAATAAACAAAAGGCCGACATTCTCAGTAAAACTATCAGTAAAAACAGTAGCAACGAAAATTTTCCTAAACAATTTTTGGAGAAACTTAAGAAAGATAACTCTCTACCAACTAATGATACTAAAACAGCAAATCACCCAACTACTGATAATTTAGAATTTAACAAACCGATAACAATGTTAGAATTAAAAACAGCGCTTAAAGCTAAAAAACAGTACTGCCACCGGGCCTGATCAAATAAGTTACACATTACTCAAGCACATGCCGGATGTAGCCCTAAAGGTAGTGTTATCGCTCTTTAACCGAATCTGGAGGAAGGGTCAAATGCTCACTGCGTGGAAACATGCAGAATGCTTTAGTCTCCCTAAAGCGGGAAAAGACCATTCCCTCCCAGGGAGTTATATACCGATAACACTCACGTCCCACATGTGCAAAACCTTAGAAACTATTATCAATAAACGACTCAACAATTACCTACTCGAAAATAACCTAATAACTAATGTACAGAGCGGATTTAGAACTAAACATTCAACAATAGATCAAATAGTTAGATTACAAAATAGTATTAATGATGCATTTCGAAAATCTCATAAGGTTTTAACAATATTCATAGATATTGAAAAAGCTTTTGATATGGTATGGCGTCAAGGTCTACTAAATAAACTACAGAGTAACGGTATTAAAGGTAATATGTTTAATTTTATCAACAATTTCATCCATAATAGATCAATCTCAGTTAGAGTGAACGGTCACTATTCAGATAGAACCGAAATAATTAATGGCATACCACAAGGTTCGGTCCTCTCACCAATCTTATTCAAATTTTTTATTAATGACATAACTAAAGCACTTAATGCTAAAGGAAACACAAAAAACGACCACGCCATTAAACACAGCACTATTTGCCACTAATTTATTTCACCTAATGCAAGCTGATATGAATAGACTTAACAAATGGGCCCTGGACTGGGGCATTAAACTATCAGAAACTAAAACTGTCTATATGCTTTTTAATAAAGTCAATAAATAAGATAATCGCCAACTTAAATCAGATGATAAAATAATTCCAAGAGTCGATTTTTTTTTATTTCTAGGTGTAACTTTTGACTCAACATTAACCTTTAGTGACCATATCAATGACATAGTCAGGAACTCAAAAAATACTCTAAACTTGTTAAGAGCCATCTCAGGTACCAGTTGGGGAGCGCAAACAGAGGCAATGCTTATGGTTTACAAAGCATGCATACTCTCCAGAATCGATTATGGAGCCCAAGCCTACAGTTGCGCCGCCCCCAAAATGTTACACAAATTAGATGTTATTCAAAACCAAGCTCTTAGAATCATAGCTAAAGTTCCATCAAATACCAGCGGACAGAGCTTAGAAGTTGAGTTTAACATTATGCCACTGAAATATAGTCGCAATCTTCAACATCTTAATTATCATCTAAAAATCCACTCTCTTAAACTAGATCACCCAGTTCAGTAACTCACTCATATCATAGCTAAACCAGGACTAGTATTCAAAACCAATCAAAATCTTAATGATTCTTTCGCCACTAAAGCTAGTAAAATAGAAATAGAAGTAGGTATAGATAACACGCCAGTGGCACTATACCATATCGATCAGCCAGTCGAGTGCCACACACCATACCTAATTAAACAAGCTACGGATTCAATTCCATTTTCACCATTTAAGAAAATCCTGTTCGAAGCCGCAGCCAACGAAAATTACCCTGAGCACATCCATATCTACACGGATGGCTAAAAAAATCCAGATAACGGTAGGGTTGGCTTCGCAGTAGTTGAAGAAAAAATATCTAAACACTCTAAGTTAGTTAAATACGCCAGGCTGTCAGATAACCTATCAGTTTATACAGCAGAACTGACAGCCATCTATGAAGCCCTAATCTGGATTAAAACTAAACAATACTCTAAAAGCGTTATTTTTTCAGATAGTCTTAGCTCTATCCAATCACTTCAAACTAATAAATCTACCAGGCCAGATATCCTCGCAGCCATCCACAATAAACTTCATGAACTAAACCAGCTTAATTTAATAGTAGTATTCGAATGGGTCCCAGCTCACGTAGGTATAATTGGCAACGAAATGGCTATGGAGCCAAAACTGCACTTTCAATCACTAGCAAAATTACAGCACTACCGTTAGGAATATCAGAACTAATGTCAAAAGCAAGAAAACACTACATTAATCAATGGCAGGCCAACTGGGACCTAACAACCAATACATGGCACTATAACATCAAACCAATAGTCAGCTCTATCCGACCTAAACACTTAAACACTTATGTGGATAAAGTAATTACTAAATTGCGCATAGGTAAATCTTCGCAGCTCAACAGCTGCTCTTTCACCAATAAAAACCCTGACTGTGAGTGTGGCACCCGGGAAGACATGAAACACTATCTCCTGGATTGCACGCTACACAACAGCCAGAGAAAACTAATGATAGAATCGATAACCGAAGCCAACCACAATAAACCAATTACACCTAACTTTTTACTTAACCCTGATAAATATCTAAAACATAAAACCTTCAAAGCAGTATATTAATTCGTCCAGAACACCAAACCAAAACTATAAGTGCCACGTACTGCCCGCATTGCCAGCGTTCGGTCGACGCGGACCACCAACCCGACTGATCGCAGGCAGGATGGGAAACCGTAGCACACACAACGGGCAGTCATGAAGTTAAAAACTAAAATTAGAAAATGCTCGCAACCACCCGCCTGTACGTCTCCCGGAGGGAAGAGCGACCTTCTGCACTCGACCGACATGCACTCCAATCCGGGGGACCAACGGAGGGAAGGTGGCGATCTATAATTAAGATAAGTAATTAATACGCTGCTTAACTCGTGACACCCGTGACTCCCTGAATGGAACATCCACCCTACGCACTCGAACAGACCACATATTCCAACCCGGGGAGAGAACGGTGAAACGACAAAAGTAAAAGCATATAATAAGCCAAATTACCTGGCACAAATTCAGCAATAAATTAACAATTATTCAAAACTACCCGCCTGTACATCTCTCGGACGGAAGAGCGACCTTAAGCACTCGACCAAACAAGCACTCCTACCCAAGGATCAACGGCGGGATGGTAGCGAATGATTTAATAACCGCTAGATATGACAATGCTTGAATCGTGACATCTGTGACCCCCTTGGTGGAACACCCACCCTACGCACTCGAATAGACCACGTATTCCAACCCGGGGGGAGAACGGTGAAACGACAAAAGTAAAAGCATATACTCAACCAAATTAGCTGGCATAAATTTAGCAATATAAATTAACAATTACTCAAAACCACCCGCCTGTACATCCCTTGGATGGAAGAGCGATCTTAAGCACTCGACCAGGCACTCCAACCTGGGATTAACGGCGGGACGATAGCGAGTGATTAATAGCCACTAGATATGCCAATGCCATCCAGACCTAACCACGATAACCATATTATTATACTGTAAATACGTTCATGTTCTGAAGCTCGTGATTGACAACTGTCGTACACCACCCGCTAACGACACATTAATCGGTTGTTGTTTTGTTTTTTGTTTTTTTGTTGGGTATTTTTTTTTTTTTTCTTTTTTCGGGGGGGGGGGGGGGGGGTTTCTTTTCTTTTCTTTCTCACTAAGACAGGATCGAAGTCGCAGTAACCCAATTGGCTAATTAACCAGCCAATCAACATCGTTAGATAATCAACCAAGATAGGACACCACTAATTATCGCCTATTTTTTGCAGTACTCTCATTGGTCCAATCCAGCCAATCACGGATCAAGAACCCCACAACACCTAACTACAAATAAACTGTACGAATTTGTCTTTGCACCCGCACCATGTTTTTCTTAAAAAAGAAGAATTTTTTTATTACTGATGCGTTCCATCCAAGCTAACTAAGGTAAGTCAGCTAGGGTTCCAGAAGCAAAGACATGCAGGAAAACCGATACCCAACTATCCAGATAGCCTGAAGACAAACCAGGTAAGCCTATTAAAATCCTATATTTAGGGGGCGGGAATCAAAATTCTTCAAACTAAGTACCTAGATTGGTGCATATATGTATACAATTGCTACTTGCCACCGTTAGTTTCGTTTTATTGCATTGGTAATAAAGTTAAGCATGCCAAGCACTAGGCTTCAGATCAGTTTGCTAGAAAGTGTGAAGCTTGCCAGATGACATTTAAATATTATTGAATATTGTATCCGTGAACATTGTATTGTGTACAACAGTGGACTAAAATAACATCAACACAACAAACTACACAAAACGCAAGACAGCTGTTCGATAGATTCACAATAAGAAGAAAATACGACGCAAGAACAAAACATCGAAGCAAAAATATATGTCATTCTGATTGCATAGACTATCTATCTTAAAACGTGGATACATTTCGAGTGTTTACATACGTAATGAAAATAACAAAACATAAGATCTTACTGGCGTAGATATCAAGATAAAGAAAACAGATGAAAAATAATAAAATCAGCATGACCTGAGATATTTATAAAGAAAGCGCCTTCTTAATTTGGGATTATGATTTTGACGACTGGTGATGAGAAATGCTCATCAGTGGGAAAACAAGTACGACCACAGAACATTGTTTCTTTTGTTTGTTCTTCTTTTTGTTTGTTTGTTTGTTTTTATTTATTGTTTTCATGTTTTTATTCAGAGATACAAGCGTATACTATATAAATGGTGTAATGTCTCTTTTATTGAAACAATTCCTGTGAATTTTGTCTCTTGACACTATGAATAAAGTATGAAAAAAAGCAAACATTTAATTTTAGTTATGATTCAATATTCATCATTAGCTGTGTTTCTTGAACGCGGGGGGGGGGGGGGGGGGGGAGGGAATCACCAAGTTGGTGGACAGGCGAAATATAAAAGGTGCTATGCTAGTTATTCATGAATGTGTTTTGTCTGTAGTAGAACACTCCGCCTGGTGAGCAATAATTAGACGATCTAACACCCCTCGCTATCGCCCCACCCAGGTGTCTCATGGTGGCGATCAATGCGATGTGCGACATGTGGTGGAATCACTCCGATTCCATAGGTTCGAGTCCCAGAAACGACCTGGACAATTTTTGATGCCAGAAAGGGTTTAATTATCCCCTGCGACAGTGCCTTAATATCTGGGTATGTAACAGTCAACCTCGACATACATACAATATATAGATATGCATACATCAATACATACTAGCCAGTGCCAGGTCTGCCCACTGTTTCATGTACGTAAGCGGGATCGACCGCGTAGCTTGTAGGCCCCATGCATACAGTTCAATTAAAAAGCATCCTCTTTATGAATGCCTCAATAGCTCAAAGGTATCGTGGCACGTCTGAAAAGTTGCTGGCGATTCTGTGCCATAGGTTCAACGGCATGGGACAAATTGTCAGGCCAGAAAAAAGGGTTTAATTATCCCCTGCGCCAGTGCGTTAATATCGCTGTATATAACAGTCAACCTCATCATACATACAATTTATAGATATTCATAGATACATACACACACACATACATACATACATATAATATATAAATGCATACATACATACATACATACATCAATACATACATACATACACACATACATGTTTTTTTAGTCATTTAGTACAAATAAACTTGAAAACCGGTCCACGACCTCTCGCTTCTGACTTCCGGCGTGAAAGGAGTGCCGACCTCGTACAGCGTTGCTGGGAGATTCTGAAATTCTTGTTTTTCAACGAATTTGAAAAACAAGTTT